>NC_080177.1:50983915-51193090 GCF_950295315.1 Erinaceus europaeus | reverse complement strand
AGAAACACAAATGATTTTGGTATTTGGGTGTTATGTCGTTAATCTTTACTGAATCAGTTATTTAAATATTTCCATGATCTTCAGAGTCACTCTTAGTATATTGAGCCATCTACAAACAAGCAATTTAACTTCTTCCATGGTGATTTGGATTCATTTCATCTCTTTTTCTTGCCTAATTGCTCTGGGTAGAAAATCCAGAACCGTATTAAACAGAAAGGACAAAAATGAACACAGCTTGAATTTCTTGATCTTAAAGGAAGAGATTTCAGTCCTAAACTCTCTTTAGCTGGTTGTGTGATCAGTGTCTGCTTTCAGAAACTGTAGAGTTTTTATAGGCCCAAGTTTTGGAACCTGGCCAGTTCCAAATCAGAGCTTTCTTTTATTTGCTTTCAGAAGCTGATTTTTATTTATCTTCAGAGATTGTGCTTACTACAACCACATAGGCAAGACACTAAGTATCTGGCTCTTAAAAAAAAAAAAAAGTTTCCACCAGGGTTATCTCTATGACTTAGTGTCTTTGTGATGAATCCACCTCTCAGTGACTGTTTTATTTTTAATATGCTAGAATAGAGAGAAGTTGAGAAGGGTGGGGAAGATAGAGAAAGAAAGAGTGAGAACTTACAGCATTGCTTCATTGCTCATGAAGCTTTCCCTCCGCAGGGGCTTAAATATCACTCTATCTCAAGGGTAAATCTTATTTGATCATGATAAATGACCCTTCTTAAATAGTGCTAAATTGAGACTCTGGTGGTAGCACAACGGGTTAAGCGCACATGGCACAAAGCGCAAGGACTGGCAGAAAGATACTGGTTAGAGCCCCAGGTCCCCAAATGCAGGGAAGTCGCTTCACAGGCGGTGAAGCAGGTCTGCAGGTGTATACCTTTCTCTCCCCCTCTCTCCATTTCCCTCCTCTCTCCATTTCTCTCTGTCCTATCCAACAACAAAGACAGACAACAATAATTACAACAATAAAGCAACAAGGGCAACAAAAGGGAATAAATAAAATTTTTAAGTAAATGTTAAAATAGTGCTAAATTGATTTTGCTAAGAACTTTTATATCGATATTCACCAGGGATATGGGACAGTAATTTTCTTTTTTTCTCACAGAATCTTCTCTAGCCTTGATATCAGAGTAATGCTGGTCTAATAAAATAAATCTTCAACTACTATTGCAGATCATTCTTTCCTTCAATTCTGTCTGTATTTTGCTTCATATATCTTGATTGTCTGTCATTAGCAAGTGTGTTAATGTTTTAACAATTATTTTACCTTCTTACCACATTAAACTTTTATTAATATAAAAATCTTTCCTTGACTGTTGAAAATTTTTTAATTTTCTATTTTCTTTGAAATTAATTTAATGACTACTACTGTCTTCTAATTACTATTTACATAAGATATAAATGTATGTATATCTAGGAATAAACCTAACCAAAGAAGTGAAAGACTTGTATTCTGAACATTATGAGTCACTACTCAAAGAAATTGAAAAAGACACAAAGAAGTGGAAAGATATTCCATGTTCATGGGTTGGAAGAAGTAACATCATCAAAATGAATATACTACCCAGAGCCATCTACAAATTTATGCTATCCTCATCAAGATCCCAAGCACATTTTTTAGGAGAATAGAACAAATGCTACAAATGTTTATCTGGAACCAGAAAAGACCTAGAATTGCCAAAACAATCTTGAGAAAAAAGAACAGAACCAGAGGCATCACACTCCCAGATCTCAAATTGTATTATAGGGCCATTGTCATCAAAACTGCTTGGTACTCGAAAATGAATAGACACACTGACCAGTAGAATAGAATTGAGAGCTCAGAAGTTAGCCCCCACACCTATGGACATATAATATTTGACAAAGGGGTCCAGACTATTAAATGGGGAAAGCAGAGTCTCTTCAACAAATGGTGTTGGAAACAATGGGTTGAAATATGCAGACGAATGAAACTGAACCACTGTATTTCACCAAATACAAAAATAAATTCCAAGTGGATCAAGGACTTGGATGTTAGACCACAAACTATCAGATACTTAGAGGAAAATATTGGCAGAACTCTTTTCCGCATACATTTTAAAGACATCTTCAATGAAACAAATCCAATTACAAGGAAGACTAAGGCAAGTATAAATCTATGGGACTACATCAAATTAAAAAGCTTCTTCACAGCAAAAGAAACCACTACCCAAACAAAGAGACCCCTCCCAGAATAGGAGAAGATCTTTACATGCCATACATCAGACAAGAGTTTAATAACCAATATATATAAAGAGCTTGCCAAACTCAACAACAAGGCAACAAATAAATAACCGCATCCAAAAATGGGGAGAGGACATGGACAGAATATTCACCACAAAAGAGATCCAAAAGGCCGAGAAACACATGAAAAAATGCTCCAAGTCTCTGATTGTCAGAGAAATGCAAATAAAGACAACAATGAGATACCACTTCACTCCTGTGAGAATGTCATACATCAGAAAAGGTAACAGCAGCAAATGCTGGAGAGGCTGTGGGGACAGAGGAAGCCTTTTGCACTGCTGGTGGGAATGTAAATTGGTCCAACCTCTGTGGAGAACAGTCTGGAGAAATCTCAGAAGGCTAGAAATGGACCTACCCTATGATCCTGCAATTCCTCTCCTGGGGATATATCCTAAGGAACCCAACACATTCGTCCAAAAAGATCTGTGTACACATATGTTCTTAGCAGCACAATTTTTAATAGCCAAAATCTGGAAGCAACCAAGGTGTCCAACAACAGATGAGTGGCTGAGCAAGTTGTGGTATATATACACAATGAAATACTACTCAGCTGTAAAAAAATGGTGACTTCACCGTTTTCAGCCAATCTTGGATGGACCTTGAAAAATTCATGTTAAGTGAAATAATTCAGAAACAGAATGATGAATATGGGATGATCTCACTCTCAGACAGAAGTTGAAAAACAAGATCAGAAAAAAAAAAAACACAAGTAGAACCTGAAATGGAATTGGCATATAGCACCAAAGTAAAAGACTTTGGGGTGGGGGTGGGTAGATGGGGAGAATATAGGTCCAAGAAGGATGACAGAGGACCTAGTGGGAGTTGTATTGTTATATGGGAAACTGGGGAATGATATTCATGTGCAAACTATTGTATTTACTGTTGAATGTAAAACATTAATTCCCAATAAAGAAAATAAAATTTAAAAGATATATATATATATATATATATATATATATATATATTGCCTCTCTCTTTATAGTGTTTATTTCCTTTTGTACAGATTTTACTGCCTCTTTCTTTGTAGTTCTCATAGGGGTTACATATAGTGTTCTAAAGTTATAGCCCTCTAGTTTGAATTTCTGTTAGAGGTAAGAGCTTTGCCACAGTGAAGTGAGAGGAACAACAATGACTGCCCACCATGTGTGTGTACTCCCATGATGAGAAGCGGCACTCTTAGGCAAGATGGCAAGCCCCCAGTGACTGGCCCCTCTGACACCCACAAACTACAGGTCAGCTGATGTAGAAGAAGGCACAAAGCTGCTTATTTCCAGGCTGGAGGCAAGGAGTGGAGAGCTCCACTGTGCTGAGAACTGAGACTAACTGTAATTTACCACTCAAGCCTTCAAAGTCACAAACTTTTAAACGCACTCCAGAACTCCAAAACATTTACAATGCATGCTGACAGTGCAATTATCATATGGCTTGGGAGGCGTGTTCACAATGCTATGAACTCACCATCCTCAACAAGTCTCACACATATGACTTTGGAGAACTTCTTCTGCACACAAACTCACACACACACACACACACACACACACACAGTTATTATCAGGGCTTCACTGTTACTAGATGACTTTTTCAGACAGAGATAAAGAAACAGAGAGAGAATGAAAGAGGCTGTAGTACTGACACATCCTTCAATGTAGTGGGGGCTGAGCTTGAACTTGGGTCGTGCACATGTGTACATGGCAAAGCAGTGTACTATACAAGTAAGTTATTTTGCCAGCTGGGGGAATTTATTCTAGGTCAAAGGAAAAATTTAGACTTTTAAAAATGATTGATTGAATGGTTGGTTGATTGATTGATTAGTTGGCTGGTTGGTTTGCTGATTGATGAGAAAGAAAGAAAACCACAACATTGTTCTGGTATATACTACGCCAGGGCCAAACTAAGGACCTTCTGCTAGACAGTCCAATGTTCTAGCCACGGTGCTACCTCCTGAGCCAGTATAGTTTAGATATTTTCCTCACCTAATCTTCCTCTAAGCCTACAGGGTCCACTGCCCAAGTATCCTTATAGCCAGTGTCCAAGTGACCCAGATATAAAGAAAGTAACACAGTGAAAGAAAGGGAAAAACTGACAGTGAAAGGAATGGTCCCCCAGTTGTGGGCTCATTAGTGAGGCTCCAGACTAAAACTGGGTACAGAGTAAAGGGGAATGAAAGATCCAGTGAAGGAAAACCAATGTTAACAGAGCAGAGATATAACAAGATAACTTCCCAGAAGCCAGTAAAAATGAAAACACCCAAGGAAATTTTTGAGCTTTGGTACTTCCACAACTTTTTACATGGAATCTTCAAGATCAGACAGGGATGTTAAGAGATAGGTTTAAAAGGCTGACGTCAGGGCTGGTTGATGGCTCACCAGGTAGAACATGGTATGTTGCCATGCTTGAGAACTCAGGTTTAAGCTCCTGATCCCCACATACAGGCACAAAGCTTCAAGAGCACTGGATCAGTGCTGCAGGTGTCTCTCCTTTTCTCTGTCTCCCGCCCCCCATTCTTCTCTAATTCTCTCTTTCTTTCACCCCCTATCAAAATATATGGTTCTTAGGAATGGTGGAGTTGTGCTGGCAACAACCCCCAGTGATAACTAAGTGGAAAGAAAGAAAGAAAGAAAGAAAGAAGGAAGGAAGGAAAGAAAGAAAGAAAGAAAGAAAGAAAGAAAGAAAGAAAGAAAGAAGAAAGAAAGAGAGGGAGGAAAGAAGGAAGGAAGGAAGGAAGGAAGGAAAGAAGGAAGGAAGGGAAAGAAGAAAACTATGCACAGTATTTGATAGTAATTAATTACATTGTGTTCATTTTGAATTCTTGTTCTACCTGTTTGAATCTGAACTTCATTCATCAGCTGACTTGCCCCCAGTTTCCTGATAAAAGACACTCTGCAATGGAAAACTCCATGACGTGCCTAGAAACTCCAGATTGTCCTCAACCCACCTTCCACAAGATGCTCTTTCAGTCTGAAAGTCTATATACATGAATACCCATAGCCATAGGGGCCAGGCAGGCCTGGGAAAAAAGTCAGAGAATGCTTGAAGGCAACAGTGAGTGCTGAGTGACAGGGACTGTTTCACATATTTCCCAATCCTTTTAGAAGCTTATCAACAGAGGAAATGTCGGCACACCCTGAATTACTTTGGACTCATCCCAACTTCTATACTCACAGTTTCCTGTTTATAGTGCTGGATAAAACTTTGTCCCTTTGGGCTCAGAATTCGCTAGTGAGCCTACAAGTGTGGTTTACTAGGTGGGAAACAGAGCAGGAGCTTTAAAAGAAACTGCTCTTCCAAGCTCAGTGTAGCAGAGCCCATTCTCAGCACATACATACCAGTTAACTTGGAAATGAACACCCCCCTGCCCAAACACCTCAAGGAGAAGCAGGCCTCAGCTATAAACCTTTGTGCCAACCCCACAGGAATGATTCCTCTGAGGATAAAAATCTTTCCCCTGGGCTGGCAAAATAACTCACCTTGATAATGCACTGGCTTAGTTATACACAGGACCCAGGCTCAAGCCTGGCCCTAACTCACCAGAGAGCCATTTCATACTGGTGTTTTTTTGGGGTTTTTTCCTCCCTTTCTCTGTCTCTCTGTTTTTTTTGTGAATATTTGTTTATTTATTTATTCTCTTTTGTTGCCCTTGTTGTTTTTATTGTTATAGTTATTATTGTTGTTGTTGTTGATGTCATTGTTGTTGGCTAAGACAGAGAGAAATGTAGAGTGAGGGGAAGACAGAGAGGAGGAGAGAAAGATAGACACCTACCTACAGACCTGCTTCACCGCTTGTGAAGCAACTCCCCTACAGGTGGGGAGCCAGGGGCTCGAACTGGGATCCTTACTCCAGTCTTTGCGAATTGTGCCATGTGTGCTTAACCTGCTGTGCTACCACCCAACTCACTGTCTCTCTATTTCCATCTCTCTATCTGAAAAAAAAAAAGAAAAATAATAATAATGTTAGTTCCGAGTAGTAAAGCACTGGTGGCAACAATAATGAGACAAAACAAAGCAAAATAAAAGGGGTCAGGTGGTGGCACACCAGGTTAGGCACACATAGTGCAAAAGGCAAGGACCCAAGCAAGAATCCCAGTTTGACCCCCTGACACCCTACATGCAAAGGTGTCGCTTCACAAGTGCTAAAGCAGATCTGAAGGTGTCTATCTTTCTCCATTTTTTTTTTTTTCTTTTACCAGAGCACTGCTCAGCTCTGGCTTATGGTGGTGCAGGGGACTGAACCTGGGCCTTTGGAGCCTCAGGCATAAGAGTCTGTTTGCATAACCATTGTGCTATCTACCCCTGCCCTCTTTCTCCTTTTCTATCTTTCTCTCCCCTCCCAACTTCTCTCTGTCCAACAACAACAACAACAATAATAATAATAATGCCTCAGGAACAGTGGATTCATAGTGCAGGTACCAAGCCCCAGTGACGACCCCAGAGGAAAAAAATAAAATAAAATAATAAATAAAATAGTCTTAAGAGCATGGTGAACAAATGACTAGCAAAAGTTTTTTTGTTTTTTGTTATCCGAGAGCACTGGAGCAATGCTGCAGATGTTTCTCCTACTCTCTGGCCCCATTTCCCCTTTCTCCATTTCTAACTCTCTTTGTCTTTCTTATCAAAGTAAATGGCTCCCAGGGACAGTGGAGTTTTGTTTTGTTTTTTAAATTTTTTAAATTTTATTTATTTATTTTCCATTTTGTTGCCCTTGTTTTTTTATTGTTGTTGTTATTATTGTTGTTATTGATGTTGTTTTTGGATAGGACAGAGAGAAATGGAGAGAGGAGGGGAAGACAGAGAGGGGGAGAGAAAGATAGACACCTGCAGACCTACTTCACCGCCTGTGAAGGGACTACCCTGCAGGTGGGGAGGGGGGGTTGGAACCGGGATCCTTACACCAGTTTTCGTGCCACATGCGCTTAATTCGCTGTGCTATCGCCTGACTCCCAGCAGTGGAGTTTTGCTGGCAATAGTTACTCGCCCACCTTCTCTTAGGATATAAGTGCTCCAGAGAACAGAATCTTCTACATTGTCTTCTTCCATTCTCACTCCTGCAAAAGTATCAGAAAACTCTGTCTCTCTCTCTCTTTCTCTCCCTCTTTGCCTCTCTCTCCCTCTCTCTCTCTCTCTCTCTCTCTCTCTCTCTCTCTCTCTCTCTCTCATTTGCTACCCTACTCCACCAGAGACATGCCTGTAGTTTAGGGGGAAAAAATCCCTTACATCCTACAAATTGCATTTCTTCACATCAGTGACTCCTACTCTCACTGTCATCTGTCTACAAGAACTCACAATTCTTGAAACCCCAGCTATGTATTGCACTGCTTCCAAAAAAAAAAAAAAAAAATAGTGACTGTACCACTCTGTGATGACTCAGAAAAAGACATAATGTGAAAGAAGATTCCAAAATTCAACTCAAGAGAAGCAGGGCTAACTAGTTGTGCAAGCAGAAAAAAAATCTGTACCTACTTTACCCACACAGTCAGGCTAGCCTCAAAAAAAAAAAAAAATGCCCAAGTTGCAAATAAAAAAAAGTTCCCTGTTCTCATCATCCAGATATCAGTGTGTCAGGGACAGTTGATTATCCTACCTGCAGCCTTCCTCAGGACCTGACTCCTCACTGTTCTGTGAGTGAAGTAACCAAGCTAGTGAACTCATTCATTCTAATGACATTTTTTCCCTGTACATGTTTTTTATTCATACTAAGAGATGTATGAAGCTATCAGGACAACACTCTCAGTGAGCCCTTTGCTAAAATTGGGTGTGTGTGTGTGTGTGTGTGTGTGTGTTGTTTTTTTAATATGTATAAGGGTCCTGTTGGATATGATAGAAAATGCTATCTTTTGCTCTCAAATCTGATATCTAGGATGGGTCTGACAATACTTTGGACCTCCATCACTGCACTTAAGCTGTCACTCTTTTCTGCATCAGCATCGAGTAGGGGCTGATGTGTAGAGAGCTATTAAAGAACTTTTATCATTCCCCCTTTCTAAAGCTGGGAATAGATTTTCAGTGTCCACAGAAAAGCTATTTGTTGCCTCACCTGTTAATTTGTTCTATGGGGAACCTCATTTACGATGTTAGCTCAACACTACTTAACATGTTTTATGAGATTCCCCTGTACTTTGAAGACAGTAAAATACAAGATTTAGATTCCACAGAAAGGAAAGGCAGAAGGTGAGACTTAGTCATCATATGACTGGTGGGAGAGCATACTTTAGGGTTAAGAAGCTCAAAACTGACTTTGAGTCTTTTCAATCTATTGGCCTAGAAAGTACACACACTGAACCCATGGTCTTTTATTCTGTAACAGTATGTGGCATGATAAATTAGGGAGCAAGAATGAATTTCTCTAAGAGCTCATAAAACTAAGATGTAAAATTCAAAATAAAGTTCTTACCAAGACTGACTGACAGGCAAGAATAAGGGTATAGGTAGTTTATGTCAGAGACAAAAACAAAAATCAGTGAGACAGGTAAACTCGAGAAAAGAAAATTAGGACTCTTCTGTCACTCGCATTAAAGAACAAATTAATAGCTGTGGAGGACAAGTGGTAGATCACCCAGTAGACCACACACTTCAGCATACATAAGGATCTGTGTTCAAGTTCCCAGTTCCCACCTGGAGAGGGAAAGCTTTGAAAGCAGTGAACAGTAATGCAGGTGTCTCTCCTCTTCTCTCTCTCTCTCTCTCTCTCTCCCTCTCTCTGCCTCTCTCTCTTTCTCACCCTCTTCCTGAGGAAAAAAAAAAAACAGCCTGAAATAGTGGAATCGTGTATGTACCAAGCCCCAGTGATAACCCTGGTTGCAAAATAATAATAACAACAACAAAAACAACTTCTGAGAACAACTGGGGCTTAGTTCTGCTGAAAACTCTCTATAAAAAATATTCCACAGAGAACAGGGCAGTTTAGGCATTTATGGAGTACAGTCTCTCAATGGCTAGGACTATCCTAAGGATGTGAGCACCTCACACTTCTGGGTAGCACCTTTAAGGAGCCCAGAAGGTCCCAAAGTGCTAAAAATCAAAGCCTTCCAGCAAAGAAGAAAGTTTAAACAGGAAGCTGAGACATGCCAGCATCATCTACCAAAGGTATATTCAGAGAAGTGTTGAAGAGAGAGGGTGTTACTATCAGCACTTTGCTAAGGAGGTGATGGGGGGTTGAGGAGAAACTCAATATCCCCTAACCTTATCTGCCCTTAAATCACTTTCTTTTTTTTTCCACCAGGGTTATAACTGGTTATAACTGTCTTCATGATGGTTTCACCAAACCCAGTGACTATTTTTTTCTGAGAGGGAGAGAGAGCCCTGCAGTACTGCTGCACTGCTCATGAAACCTCTCTTCTGCCAGGGTAGTTGAACCTAAGCCCTTGTGCATGGTAACAGGTGCACTCAAGTGGGTGAACATATCCTAATCCTTCAAAATAATTTTCTTTACAAAGTATCCCCCACCCCTACTCATTAAACTCTATAACTTGTTTATTTGTGAAATATTTGTTCTAGGATAGATAAGATAGTTTAAGTTAAACAGGAAAAAAAAAACACTTTAAACATAATAGTGCTGGTAGGACTAGGTTATCTTAGTAAAAAGCAGAAGAAATGTTGGGATTTATTTTCAAAAACAGATATGACAAAGTATATACCAAATGCCAGTAAGTTGAAGTTAGATAGACAGCTTAGTGGGTGGGTGAGTTTCTTTACGTGTGTATATGGCAGGTTTGAGTTGCCACACTATACAGGAGTGCCATGGTATTGGGAAACTCTGGTGCTATAGTTTATCTCTCTCCCCCGCTCCCCCTCTCTCTTTCCAAAACTAAAAATCAGTCTGAAAGTGGTGAAATTGCACTTGTGCAAGGCCCTAGCACAAAATCAATATTAAATAAATAAATACCGACAACTCTTTGTCCTCTCTGAGGGCAGAAACTATATTTCCATAGTTTTAGGCACAAGATCAATGCCAAGATGGCAACTGAAACAATGAGGAACAATCCCCCTCCAAATGAGGTTGCTATGTGAAGTGAGGCATGTCAGAGAAAGGATAGAATGTCCCAAGTATAGTTGGAACCATGACAAGGCGTAACCATCTGCCATCTGAGTCCCATCTTCCTGGCCCTTTAACCAACTGCACACCTTCTCAGGCATGACACACTGGGGAGGTATTTGTGTGAGGTGGGGGAGTATTAATGCTAAGATAGCCAAAACAACAGCATGAGAGTTAACTCACCTTGACTTCCTTATATTTGGAAATCACCTCCAAGAAGCAGCATATATTGGATTGTCAGAAAAGTTTACTTTACACAGGATTAAGGTTTCTATGTATCTGAAGTTTTAGACTTTAAGGATCGTTCGTACAAATCAGCAAATTGCTAAAGGAACAGTAGCAAATGGTCAACTGAACCTAATCTGGAATTCACTGCATTTGTTCTTTTGAACTTTGTTCAGCACAAGTATTACCTCTTCTCTACCTTCATTCATTTCATCCCTAGACCCGCTTTTTCCAAGTAGAACCAGAACTATGCAAGAGTACCTCCAAGTTCTTAAAAGTTCCACCCAAAAGTATTTGATTATGCCTGTTCTTTAAACCCTTCCCACCAGAAACTAACTTTGTGTAAGTGTGACATCTTAAAAGAGGACTAGACCTGACAAGGATCCATTCTCTAAGCATGGCAACCTCGTTGATCTAGGTGTTAGGAGACAGCTCACCCAGTAAAGCATATGCATTTCCATGCCAAGGCCCCAAAGTCAAGCCCCAGGGAAGCACATGAAATTGCCCCTATGGAAGAAACTTCTCAGGTGGTGAAATGGTGCTATGTTAGCTCTTCTCTGCCTCTCTTTATATCTCTCTGTATCTCATCCTCTCTCTATAAAGGACACACACAGTTGAGCATACACATAGTCATGCTCAAGGACTTGAATTCCAATCCCCCAGCCACCACCCACAGGGGAAAGCTTCACAAGTGGTGAAGCAAGTGATACAGGTATCTCTCTGTCTCCATTCCTTTTTATGCCACCACCACCACCCCCAATTCTCTCTGCCCTATCAAATAAAGATTTTAGAAAAAGGAAAAGTTGCCACTAGGAACAGTGGATTCCTTGTGCAGGCACCCAGGCCCAGCAATAACCCCAATGACAATAAATAAAGAAGGAGGAGGAGAAGGAGGAAAAGGAAGGAAGAAATAAAAAAAAAGAAGAATGAAAGATAGGAAGGAAGGAAGGAGGGAAGGAAGGAAGGAAGGAAGGAAGGAAGGAAGGAAGGAAGGAAGGAAGGAAGGAAAAAGAAAAAAAGGAGAAAGAAAAAAGGAAAGAAAGAAAAACATATGGCTGTCAGAAGTGGAGGAGTCATGCAGGCACTGAGCTGCAACGATAATCCCGGTGGGAAAAGAATCTATGAATAGGCTATACAAGACAGCAACTAAAATATAAGCTCTGGGGATCAGGGAAACACACATATTACCAGGCATAAGGACCTGGGTTCAAGCCCCCACTTCCCACGTGCTGGTGGAAGCTTCATATGTCATAGAGTGATGATATAGGTGTTTCTCTTTCTCCTCTTTCTCTCCCCTCTCTATCTCTGTCTTTATCATAAAAGAAAGGAAAAAAGAAGAAAATAACTGCAGGGAGTAGTGGAATTTTCCTGTAGTTACTGAGCCCTAGTGATAATTTTGGTAGAAAAAAAAAACCTGTATACACACACACACACACATACATATGATTTTAAATCAAACTGTTTAAGTTTACATGGCTTCGTTTCTTACATCTGTATAACTTGTCAAGTTATACAGATCAAGTCACATAAACACTTTGATTTTAGCCCAGTACTAAAGATTGTATACTTCTACCTTCCAAAATAGTGGATCAATAAATTTTTATTGTTTGAAACTAGTAATTTGTTGTAATAGTCATAGGGAAAAAAAACACTACTGGTGTATATTTGTACCAATTACCTACCACTGTATAACAAATAATAGTGCCCTAAAACTGTAGGCATTTATCATTTCCCAGTTTCTCTGGATCAAGAATATGGACACAACTTGCTAGAAGCCTCTGTCTTAAAGTTTCTCAAAAGGTCCTGCTCACTGTGTGGTATTAATTTGAATGATAAAAGATCCAAAATGGGTAGCATTCTTCACAAGCCACCTAATTCAAGGTCTAAGATTCTCACAAAATGCTGATCAGAGGCTGTCCTCAGCTCCTTGACACATGTGCCTCCCCATAGCACAACTCACAGAGCAAGAGAGGACTTCAGCAAGGGAAATAAGAAAAAGATCGAGTCAGAGCTAACAAATCAAAGCCAACATCCTGAGAGAGACAGAGAGACAGAGGGAGAGAGAGAGATAGAGAGAGAGAGAGAACATAGCACTGAATGCTTTCTCTAGAACAGTGAGGGTTAAGCTCAAACACATGGCAAAGCAGCACACTACAATAGCCTGCTATTTCAGCAGCCCAAGTTACCATCTCTTTTAACCTAACCTGAGAAGTAAAATTCCATCACTTTGCTCTTTGCCTTTGTTAGAAGCAGTCTACAAAGACTGGGGAGATATTATAGTGGTTTTGTAGAAAGCTCTTCATTCCTAAGGTGTCAAAGGTTCCAAGTTTAATTCCCAGCATCACCAGAAGTCTGAATTTAGCAATGCTCTGGTTAAAAAAAAGAAGGGGGAGAAGGAGGGGAAGAAGGAGAATAATGAGAGAAAAGAGAGGAAGAAGAGGAGGAGGAGAAAAGAAGGTAAGAGAAAGAGGAAAAAGTCCACATGGTTTCTAAACTATTGAATGCCTTCCAAATAATTGCTCACACAAAATCTTGATTTGATAGCTGGCTTGGATCTCCACCATTGGTTGATCTTTTTGGAAGCCTAAACTTAGCTCTGATTCACTTCAGTCTGCTTAATGTATAATGCAAGATAGATTGTTGATTTTAAAAAAAATCTCAATTTTTCAGTCTGAAAATACTTAAAACTTAGACATTAAAGGAAATAAGAGCACTATCAACCATATTTATGTAACTTTACATCTGTTTCCATGTAATTCTCCCCAACACTGAAAAAATTTCAGCTATGTTAGGAATGGTCTCTACCTACCTCTATTGTGATGAACAGGTTACTTCTAGAGTCTACATTTGGCACATGAAGAACAACTTTACAGGGGTGGGAGAGTTAGCATAATGGTTATGCAAAAGACATTCATGCCTGAGTCTCTGAAGTCCCATATTTAATCCCTCATACTACCATAAATTAGAGCTGTACAGTGAGTGTACTAGTTTAAAAAAAAATCAAAAAGCTTTAGAGTATCTCTTTTTATTCTCAGTGATTATTCTCTGTCTCAGTGCCATATGCTTTTCCAAGCCTGGAATCCAGGGCTAGTCTTCAAAACCTTCTTTTGTTTTATTAACATTTTCCTATTCTACTTACTCTTCACATTTTCCTGTTCACTTACTCTTAGATGACATATCTTTTAGTTTGACAGCCCCAATCAGTCACTCTACTAATAATAACTAAAAATGGCAGATAAGATGCATTAACCATGATTCCTAGAGCTCATTGTTATACTGTTTTTTTTTATTTTGCCCACTAGAAAATTCTAAAATAATTTGTATTTGATGCCTACTACTGCTTGCACTGTTGTGAAATAGGGGATATAAATATTTTATCTGAGTCCTTGGTGCCTGGTACAAGTTTCTGAAATTCATGGAATTTCCTGAAGAATATGAAGAAAGAGAAGAGCTTTTTGTTACTCACTATAAGCACCCTTCTTAACCATACTTAAATATATGCAAATGAGGTCTCTCTTGGTGAGTCCTACAAAGTTGCAGGGTGGGGACTGGTTGCTAGGGAGGCAAGCACATGACTAGGTGACTGGAACTTTCAGTCCCATGTCCCCCACTCCAGATAAAAGAGAGGGGCTGATGCTTGAGTGAATCTCCAGTGGGCACTTAATTAAGCAAGCATGTGTGTGCAACAAATTTCATAAGAGCCCTAAATAACAGAATTTCAAAGAGTCTGGCTTGGTAAACATACCCACGTGTTAGGTTCACTCCAACTCTATTAGTGAGGAAGCATTACAGACTCCATCTTGCTATCCACACATACAACTTATATTCAGTCACTCCCCTCTGCCCTTGTGTATGGCCTCCTAATACTCAGAAATTTTGAACTAGGAATCTTTCATATAAACATCTTGGTAAAGATAAAACTAGGGTCCTGTCAAGTAGACCTCTGGGAAGAAAAAAGGTATCAACTTAAAGATGATACCTCAAAAAATTTTTTGGAAGGGCCATACCAATGGACAGTGGAATGACAGGAGCTTTTATGTCAGCCACATGGGCCCATGACAGGTCTCCTCTCTCTACTGACTCTACTACCCTTCACAAGTCCCCAACCCTAGTCTGAGGGTAAGTTCTTTTTAAATTTTTTTTCCAGACCATCACCTCAGGTATTGCTAGCACCTGACTCAATCTGCTTTTCTTGTACCAACCACTCAGTCAACTGGCCTTCTGAATGATGAGTAATTAAAGCTCTGATTTAGTAAAAACTCCACAGGGACAGAAGGCCCTGTGCTGACAGGTCTTCCAGACCTTCACCTAGTTGTGCATTTTTTATTATTTATTTATAAAATGGAAATATTGACAAGACCATAGGATAAGAGGGATACAATTCCACACAATTCCCACTACCAGAACTCTGTATCCCATCCCCTTTCCAATTCTTTATCCCGATGGGAGTATGGCCATTATGGGGTGCAGAAGGTCTGGTTTCTGTAATTGCTTCACTACTGAACATGGGCATTGGCAGGTTTATCCATATTCCCAGTCTGTATATATTCCCTATCTCACTGGCCCTGGTCTATATCTAGGTTCTGAGTCTTTGTTAAGAAGTGCACCACCCAAAATGGAATAAAGGAGTCCTATAAGCTCAGAAAGGTCTCGCCAGAGTAATGAAGCTAGAGGGTTGACATCAGACACTTGGCATCTCTGGACACAGTCTGAAGTTAAACATGTTGAGGTGGTACTAGTTGCATTAATTAGGCAGAGATCAGCAGATCAGTATCAGTTGATATGAATTAAGAGAAGCGAGCCCCACCCCAGAGGTTCCAGGACTGGGAGAAATATGGGTTTTATAGAGAATGCCCCCTGGTTTGCTTCCAGGTTATAGCTATTATAAGTTGTGCTGCTATTAACATAGGTGTATACATATCATTTTGGTTGGGTGTTATGGGGTCCTTAGGATATATCCCTAGAGAGGAATTACTGGATCATATGGAAGGTCCATGTCTAGCTTTATGAGGGTTCACCAGATCGCTCTCCACAGGAGTTGGATAAATTTATATTCCTACCAGCAGTGTAGGAGGGTTCCTTTGTCCCCACACTGGTTGTGCATTTGTATCCTTTCTAATATCATTCCATATACATATATCATATATATATCATACATATATTTCATATATATATTTCATATATATATATAATTGGAGAGAGACAGACAGAAATTGAGAGGTGTGGGTGACACAGAGAAGGTAAGAGTCAGAGACATACCTGCAGCCCTGCTTCACCACTTGGTGAGCCTGGGCTTGAATCTGGGTCCTTGCTCACTGTAATGTGTGTACTTAACCAGGTGTGTCACTATCTGGCCCCTGAAATATCCCTTCTACTAAGCCAGTTACAGTAAATAGGCATTTTTTTATTCTGTGAGTTTTTCTATCAAATATCATACTGGAGGGGAGTGTCATGGGGATTCCCCAACTTACAGATAGTTATTCAATTATTTAGTCAACTCTAACTTGAACTGGGGAAGGGGGTGGGTGTGGGCAGGGAGAGCCATCTTCTGGGGTTGATCCCTTAGGCTTTTGAGTCTGTGTTGACTCAGGATAGTGAATATCAGAAATGAACTAAACTTAAATTGCAGGGCACCAAGTTAGTGTCTGCAGAGACCTGGAGAATTGCTTTGTCTGGAAAACCCACACATTTGGAGACAGAGGTGTTGTGGGTAAAAACAGCCCATGACTGCTATAACAAATTGCCAGAAACTTAGTAGTTTAAAGTGATACAGATGTACTCATTTATAGCTCTGGAGGTCAGAAATCCAAACTAGGTCTTCTGGGCTGCATTCCTTCAGGAAGTTCCATGGGAAAACCCACTTCCTTTCCCAGCCTTTCCAAACACAGTCCATTCCTTTTCTCACAACCCCTTCCTCCAGCTGCAATGGCAGCAATGTACCACCTTTTCTCATCTGCCCTCTACCCCTGTTCTCACATTTTCTACATAAATTGTCAGGTTGCGTGCAGGAGAGATAAGAGACCAGGAACTTGTGGTGGAGTGGGAACGCAAATCATTATACATACAGATGCCCCAGAGTTGGGTGCAGGCACAGCGGGTTTAGGCCATGTGGAGCTAGCAAAATGGCCGCCTCCCACTATGCCCACCAGCCCTTCTCCAGGTTGAAATGCTGAAGAGAAAAGAGAGTGAAACCTGAACAGCAGAGGGGTTTATAGGGCAAAAACTGGAAGTGGCAAGCCAGGATGGGATTGGCTAGGAAAGGGGGTGGAGAGAGGCAAAAGGCATGGTGGGAAGGTGGAAGCGTCCTTAGCAACTGTTGCAGTGGTTTTAACTGAATTAGCAATACCCTGAGGGGATAATGTGGTGGGGATCTGTAAATAATACTTGCATGGAAATATAGTGGTTTGTGGGCCCTGCCAGTGTTCAACCACATCTGCACAATTTCCCAACAATAAATTATCCTCTTTCTATTTTATAAGGTCATTGAATCCACCAGTATAATCTGCCCACCTCAAAAATCCTTAAAATTTAACAGCATCTACAAAGTCTTTTGCCATGAAAAATAGATACATAATCACAGATAACAAATATTAACACATGAATGTATTCACTAGGTCACTATGCCACCCACCATGCATTCCTCCCCAAGCTAGTTTTTCAAATATTCCCTAGTTTTGATTCATGTGTATGTTCTCACATAAAAGGATCTTAGAACCTGCCTCCCCAGTTTTAAAGATGTCATAACAAATAACCAAATACTCTGACTTTTTTTTTCAGCTCCTACTCTATTCTTAATCTCTCTACAAAAATTTTTATTTAGTGGTCCAGGAGTTGGTACAGTGGATAAAGCATTGGACTTTCAAAGTTGAGGTCCCAAGTTAAATTCCTGGTGGCACATGTATCTCTCTCTCTCTCTCCTATCTTTCTCACTAATAAATAAATAAAATATTTAAAATTTTTTATTTAATCAACTTCTACTCTTCTCACTACTTCTCACTAATTAATGATGTAGAGGATACTTATGCTTGTCAACTTACTAGTTCTACAACTGCCACCTCTCCAGATTTAAAGGAGGTCTCAAAACTTTACATCAGGCTCAACCTGACGCTGTTGACTGGCTACGGAAGAAGGGCAAACGCTAGAAGAAGAAGAAGAACTAGTTCTAATAATACAAGTTTTCCCAATGACCACTTTAACAGTCCCTCTTTATTTACATAAATTGTCTTCCAAAAGTTAGAGAAACTTCTGGACTAGTGAACAGAGGCAAAAATTGCAACTCACTGCATGTTCATACACACACACACACATATATACATATAACTGAATCCTACATTTCATGTCAAAAATTGCTTTTGTATTCCCCATTGCTGTTCTATGTTCTCTTTAATTTTATATTCTTTATGAGATAGAGTCACATGAGGCAGAGAAAGAAAGCCAGAGCAGACCCCACAAGGCCCAACTTAAATACAACAAATGGCACTTTAACAACTGGAAGGTAGTCCAAGCTCATTAAATAAAGGACTAAAAATGCTGGATTAGGGCGCAAGACTGGATCACTTAATGATAGCCTTTTTGGCCTTTATCTGGCCACTCCATTACCCAGGGAACCTAGACAGGGAACCTTTGAATTTCCATTCAGATATGATGGATATAGACCTTTAATAAATCCTTCTCTCCACCACCACTGGTACCTTCCTTCAGTGAGGGCTTGAACACTCCAGAAATTTGTCCTCACTATAAAGTATCAGTGGTAGAGACTGCCTCACTCTTTGAAGAGAGGTGGAGTTAGCCTACCCTACCACTCAAGGAATACTGGTTCTGAAACAAAAGCACCTAGAATGTCCCCAACTATGACCATGGACTGCAAGCTAAAACAACAGGGATTCAGAGGTTATACAGGCGCCTATGCTAAATATGAATATATACGAGCCCTGGGTCAGACCAAGGGGTAAACAGTTAATTTTATTTATAGACTTTCTTCAAGTTTGGGAGATACTCTCTGCGGCAGTCCACTGTTCTAGCCCTATTCTCAACTCTGACATCACCTTCTTAGACAATATTTTTAGTCTATTTCCATGTTAGCTATTAAATTCAAGCAAGCTGTAAAATCATGGACTGCACCAATGTGTCCTAGAGCCCCACTTTCTCAGTACCCTGCCCCACAAGGGAAAGAGAGAGAAAAACTGAGAGTATGGATTGACCTATCAACACCTATGTACAACATGGAAGCAACTACAGAAGCCAGACCTCCCACCTTCTGTACCCCATGATGATCCTGAGTCCATATTCCCAGAAGGATGAAGAATAGGAGAGCTATCAGGGGACAAGATTGGATATGGATTTCTTGTGGTAGGAACTGTGTGGAGTTGTACCCCTCTTATCCTATAGTCTTTTCAATATTTCCATTTTATAAACAAAAATTTTTTTAAAAAGTCATGGGCCCCAGGGAATATAACTAAAATAGACTTTCTAGATTCTTTCATCATGAGAATAGATTGCTATTCTCATCTGCTCTATTCCTACTTTTTAGTTCCTGTTCATTAATCATTTTGTCCTGCCTTATACCTCACAAACTTTTAGTCACCAAGTTGCAAATGTTATAATGTTGATGCTCTGTCAGAAAATATTTAAAACGATAGAAAAATATATCTAACATATCTTTTTAATTGAGTAGATTGAATGATTAGGGGAAGTAAGGTAAGGGATAGAAGAGGAAGGTTTCTAAACCTAAGTAATAAATATATAATTAGAGAATGTATGATGCCTTCTTTAAGCCATTCTATTAGGATTCCAGACTTATTAGAGCTAAATCTATTAATGGAGGGATATTATGTACTTTGAAGTATATAATTTATCTTTGTTTATGGATTAATATACACATATACCCAGTACCCTAGGTCCTAGCCCATATCTAGTATATGTAACTGTGTTAGATAATGTGCCATCTGAAATGGAACTAGAATTATTCCCATGTGCTAGGAAAAATATCACTAAGATAAAGGAATAGGGAGGTTAACATCTCAGGCTTGGCCTCTCTGGAGACAAGTTACTAATGACAAGTCAATAGCAACATAATATATTATAGCAGCACTAGTGGCATTGATTTAGTTGAGGTCAACAGAAGCACTATAATAGGGTAAGGGATCAGAGAGAAGAAACATGAAAAAATATGAGCAGAGTCCCAGAGGTACTAGGACTAGGAAAAATATGAATCCTAAAAATAATAGGAAGAGTCATCATTAAAGTATGCCAGTCTCTTGCCCTTATCCAGCTTTTGTAGTCCTTACTTTGTCTGACAAGGTTACCTTTGGAGTTATTGAGGGATGTTTAAAGGAGGTAGGTGAGGAAGGTAGCTAGGTCTAAGTAGAAACTATTTAAGTACTTTATGGTGTCTTTTTTAGGTCTTTCTATTTGCTTGCTGCATTTATTGACTCACTGCAAATTATTGTATATTTTTTTAAGGTGTATATTTTCCCCTAACTTATGGATACTTATGTACATATGCCCTATCTCACTGGTCCTGGTCTATATCTAGGTCTGAGGCTTTGTTAGGAAATGCACCACCCAAAATGAAATAAAGGAGACCTATGAGCTTGGAAAGGTCTCACCAGAGTAATGAAGAGGGTTGACATCAGACACCTGACATCTCTGGACGCAGTCTGAAGTGAAACATGTTGAGGTGGTACTGGTTGCATTAATTAGGCTGAGATCAGCAGATGCAATATCAATTAGTAGTAATTGAGAGAAACATGCAGGAAAAAGAGCCCCTCCCCAGAGGTTCCACGACTGGGAGAAATATGGGTTTTATAGAGAATAGGGAAGGTCCTTGCTGTTTTAAAGAAGGCAATTTAGAGTTATTGCTATAACCAAGTCATTTGACAGTTGGGTTAACTTTGAAAATCCCATTGTTAGGATTTGCTATGTAATACAAGATCTCACCATAATTTATGTCCTTTAATGCTACTATATCTTATTAAATGATGCCTCAAATTGCTTCTGTTCTCCCTGGTCTAAGCTTATAGGAGATTTAATATTTCAAAGAAAAAGTCATTATTAGGCATGTATTAACAATTTGAGCCCACTGTAAAATTCAATCTGATTACCAATTTGAAGTCCTGAGTGCTTAGACTGAAGGAATATATACTCAGAGCTATGCATCAACAAGTATGAGACATTCAATCCGTTTTCCCCTCTCATATTAATTAAATAGTGATTTGTGAGGCTCTAAGTTAATAGGAGTGTATATTAACACCATGCCCACTGCCAAAGGTCTGTGTTCCTCTCGCCTTCCCCTCACAGTGAAGCTGAACATTTACCCTAACCCTCCACCAGATATTTTTACTTTGGTATCATACTACAGACTCAGTCAGATTCTGTTTTAATTTTCCCTTTCTATTCTTCTTCCTCAAATTCTGTTTATGAGTGGGATCACCCCATACTGTCTTTGTCTTTCTGACTTATCTCACTTAACATAATTCTAGCTCCATCCAGGCCACCCCATCACCTGAGGCCCTAGTCAGGGTGTCCTGGGATTCCCACACAGACATGATGGTCCTATAACAGATCCCTCTCACCACTGTTACTGGTCATCTCTACCAGGAACAACATAGTAGACCCGTTTGTGGGCCCCTACAGGACCTTGCTGTCAATGTGGATCAACAATGGTTGGGACTGTTTAATTTTCTGAAGAGAGGATGGGCAACATACTCTACCACTCGAGGAACATGGGTCCTAAAATTATTGCAGCCTGGAATGTTCCTAGCTGTGGTCAAGAATTCAAGCTCAGATCTACAGAAAACAGGCTCCTGTGATGAATATGGGCCCCAGATCTTTCTCTCCTGCTCTCTTCCTACTTCTATATCTCTTACTTCTACAAAGATCAAAGAAGGAAGGAAGAGAAGAAGGAAGGAAGGAAAGAATGAAGGAAGGAAGGAAGGAAGGAAAGAAAGAAGGAAGGAAAGAAGGAAGGAAGGAAGGAAGGAAGGAAGGAAGGAAGGAAGGAAGGAAGGAAGGAAGGGAAACATGCATGGGACAATGGAAATGTGCAGGCAATGAGTTGCAATGATGAAACAATAACATTGAATCATTTGGGACAGATTAGGTGGAAGTGGAGGTGATCATGCTAAGTGAAATACATAAAGAAGTGAAAACAATGGGAGTAGAGTCAAGATGGTGACCTGAAGACAGCAGCCAGACAGATTCCCTCCAAAAAACTGATTCAAATCCTGGGAATTTTAGTGGGAACAAGTTTTCCAGGCCTGTGGGAGATAGACTATACAGGAAGGGGAAAAAAAAGGAACCACAGTGAAATATTATACCTCATCTATAAACCAGAAAAAGGCAGCTGAAAAGGACAAAGGAAAAGCAAAACCATGAATCTCACAGTCCACCCACACCCATCTTACAGGCTAGAGGTGGCCTGTTTGGGGAAATAGGGCAGAGACAAAAATGTCCACCTGTAGAGTTAAGCTCACCAAGCAAGATTCTAAAAGTGAACCTTTTGTCAGAACTCAGTGGGGAGTCATCTAAAACCACCTCACTGGATTTCAGGTAGACAGTACCAAGGGACAATGTGGTGTGGTGTGGTGGGGTATTTGTTCCCCTACTTTCACTTGACTTATAGGCTGTTTTTTATTATTATTAGTTTATTAGTTTATTAGCTTGTTAGTTCATTATTAGTTGGTTGTTGGCTGAGGGTTCTTTATAATTTCACCTATGGGAGGCATTCTCATTGGTGTAGTTTTACCTTTTCTTTTTTTTCTTTCTTTCTTCCTTTTTCTTCCTGATTTCTCTCTGATTTGATCAATCTTTCCTTTCACACTTGTTGTGGTTTTTATATTATTAAATGGTGGTTGATTTGGTTCTCTTTTGGGGAGGTGTTTGGCTTTGTTTTGATTATTGATTTTTTTTCCCCTCTTTGGTTTGACCAATTCTTGATTCTATCCTTGCTATTGTTGTATTTGCTGAGGTTTGTTTGTGATTTCTTTTGTGAAAGGAGTCTGGTGTGGTGCAGCTTTTCTCCCACCCCTCCACCCCCACCCCCACATTCCTTCTCTCTGGCTTGATCAAGCTTTCATGTTTGCTTTTGTTGTAGTTGTTATATTGGCTGGTTGTAGATTGTGTTCTCTTCTGTGGAAAAGGTTTGGTTTGGTCTGGCTGGGGCTTTGTACTTGTTGGTTTCTTTTTTTAATTTTCTTTCTTTTCATCTTATTTATTTATTTTTCCTTCTTTCTGGTTCAATTAATCTTTGCTTTTGTTGCTATTGTGGTATTTGCTGAGGTTTACGATTTCATTTGTGAGAGGACTTTGGTTTGCTATGGATTTCCTTCATACAACAAAATAACTGAATACCAATAGTCAGAACACAAAACTAAAAAACACACCAAAATAAAGAAAATAGAAAATGGTTAAATTAAAAAAAGGGGGGGAGTTAAATAAATTACAGCAATGAGTCAGGACAAGAGTCCAGAAAAAATTCCAAGTGAGTCAGAAGCAACTAAAAATGAGGAAAATATACAAGCTTTAATTAAAGCATTTATCTCTGGAGTGAGGAAAGCTTTTGAGGAAAATACTATCAGAAATAGGTAAATAACCAGAGAGGTCATGAAAGAAAAATTAGCCATCTTTAGTTAATTGGAGAACTGAAAGCTGAAATAACTGGGAAAAAAAATTAACTATCTAGCAGAATAAGCTAATACTGTAACTGGGCAAGGTAAAAAAAAATGAATGAACTGAATAAGGAAGCTGAGGGGAGGGAAACCAGAATAACAGAATTAGCCAGACCAAAGACGAATTAGAGAAAACTAATAAAGAAGGAAAAGAGTTTTAAAAAATGCTGAGAGACACTGAAAACAACAACAGAGACATATGGGATGAGAGCAAAAGAAGTAACATATGCATAATTGGCCAGCCAGAGGAAGAAAAAGAGGAAAAGGAAGAAAGCATACTATAGGAAATAATAGAAGAAAACTTCCCCAGGCTAAACAACAGAAAGGACATTAAGATTCAAGAGGCCCAGAGAATCCCAAACAGAATCAACCCAGACCAGAAAACACAAAGACATATCATAGTTACAATGGAAAGAAGGATAAAGAAAGGATCCTGAAGGCTGCAAGAGAAAAACAAAAAGCCACATGCAGAGGAAAACCCATAAGATTATCAACATACTTCTCCACACAAACTCTAAAACCCAGAAGACAATGGCAAAATATCTATTGAGTTCTCAGTAAAGAAAGGTTTCAACCAAGAATAGTATATCCTGCTAGACTGTCATTCAGAGTAGATGGAGGGATAAAAACCTCAGACAAGCAAAAGTTAAAGGAGGCAACTATCACCAAGCCTTTCCTGAAAGAGGTTCTGAAAGCTATCCTATAAACATTAACACAACAACAAAAATGTGCCATATATCAGAACACTTACTCAACAAAAGGGTTGAATAATGGCATTACAATACTTTAAATCCATAATGTCAATGGCCTAACTTCATCAATTAAAAGCACAGAGTAGGAGGATGGATCTGTAAACACAACCCAACCATATGCTGTCTGCAGGAATCCCACCTCACTTAACAAGAAAAGCACAGACTCAATGTGAAAGGATGGGAAACTATCATACAAGCTAATGGGCCTCAAAAAAAAGGGGGGGGTCAGGCGGTGGTGCAGTGGGTTAAGCACATGTGGTGCAAAGCACAGGGACCGGTATAGGGATCCCGGTTCGAGTCCCCGGCTCCCCATCTGTAGGGGAGTCGCTTCACAGGCAGTGAAGCAGGTCTGCAGGTGTCTATCTTTCTCTCCCCCTCTCTGTCTTCCCCTCCTCTCTCCATTTCTCTCTGTCCTATCCAACAACGAATGACATCAACAATGGCAATAATAATAATCACAACGAGGCTATAACAACAAGGGCAACAAAAAGGGGGGAAAATGGCCTCCAGGAGTGGTGGATTCATGGTGCAGGCACCAAGCCCAGCAATAAGCCTGGAGGGGGAAAAAAAAGGCAGGAACAGCCATTCTAATTTCTGACACGACAAACTTTAAAATAAGTAATAAAAGATAGGCATGGACATTACACAGTGATCAGAGGGTCAATCAACAAGGAAGACTAAACAATTATTAACATATATGCAACCAATGAGGGCCCATTTAAATATATCAAACACATACTGAAAGAGCTACAAAGATACATCAATAGTAACACAGTAAATAGTAGAAGACTACAACACCCCACTCTCACACTTAAACAGGTTATCTATTCAGAGATTCAACAAAGAAACAAGAGAATTAACCAAAAAGATGGACAGAATAAACCTCCTGGACATTCTCAGAGTTCTCCATCCTAAGAAACTGGAATACACATTCTTTTCAAATCCACACAGTACATCCTCAAGAATAGACCACATGTTAGGCCACAAAGACAGTAGCAACAAATTCAAGAACAATGAAATAATTCCAAGCACCTTCTCAGACCATAGTGGAGTAAAGCTAACAACACCAAACAACAAACAGAAAATTACTAAAAGTCACAAAATTTGGAAACTCTACAACATACTGCTTAACAACCACTGGATCAAAAGAAACTCAATGAATAAATTCAAATGTTCCTAGAATCAAAGGAAAATGAAGACATGAGCTTCAAAATATTTGGGACACAGCTAAAGCAGGACTTAGAGGGAAACTCATAGTCATTCAAGTACACATTAGGGAACAAGAAAAAGCTAAAGTAAACAGCCTGACAGCACACTATAGAGACTTAAGAGAAAAACAAAGGAACTCCAAAGCAAACAGAAGGACTGAAACCACTAAAATTAAGGCAGAAGTAAATAACATCAAAAATAAGAGAACCATACAAAAGATTAATGAAGCCAAAAGTTGGTTCATTAAAAAAATTAACAAAATGGGCGGAGCTTACAGGGATGGAAGTCCAGTCACCTTTAGGAGGTCTGCTAGGGACTGTTCCTGATACTGTGTCCCGATGTGGTTCGAGATGCTTCCCGGGGCTGTCATTATGGGGGTGTGCTTGCTCATCCCTGGGTTGGCCACGGCCTACATCCAAAAGTTCACAATTTACGAGGGGTTGCTACAAACTTTCCATGTGTCAAAAATAACACTAGCTGTGAAATAAAGTAAAATGAAGCACAATAAAGCAAGTCATGCCTCTATCTAAGCAAGTCATGCCTCTATCTCTTTAATATCTTCCAACATTTAATCCAACATCTTTGAAGAAACCCTATTCGGATATGCTATATAATTTTTTATGTGGTACTGGATCTTACATGCTAATACATTGCTAAATATCTTTGCATCTATGTTCAAAGGTGCATTGATCTGCAGTTGCTTTTTTGTACAACACCTTTTTCTAGTTTTGGGATTAGAGTAATTTTCATTATTTTTTATTTATTTCTTTACTGTGGGATTAATGTTTTACAGTCAACAGCAAATACAATGGTTTGTACATGCATAACATTTCTCATTTTTCCACACAACAATACAACCGCTACCAGGTCCTCTGCCATCTTGTTCCAGGACCTGAACCCCACCCACCCACCCCAGAGTCTTTTACTTTGGTACAGTACAATACCAGTTGAAATTATGCTTAGTGTTTTTTCTTCTGATCTTTTTTTTCAACTTCTGCCTGTGAGTGAGATCATCCCATATTCATCCTTCTTGTTTCTCACTTATTTCACTTAACATGATTTCTTCAAGCTCCATCCATGATGAGCTGAAAATGGTGAAATCACCATTTTTAGGGATTAGAGTAATTTTAACTCCATCAAATGAATAGAAAATGTTTCCTCCTTTTCTATTTTTTGGAAGAAAAATTATAAAAAATTAATTTTAATGTTTTCATCATTTGGAAAAATTCTCCAGTTAAATTATCAGGGTCTAGAGATTGGGGGGGATTTTTCACTACAGAATCAATTTCTTTAGTAGTTATAGATCATTGCAATAATCTGTCATATTGGATGATTGTTTGTGTTTTTAGGGATTGTTCTATATCACAGAAGTTATCCAATCTGTACATATAATTTTCTCCAAAGCGCTGCTGAGCTCTGGGTTAGGTGGTGCAGGGGAATTGAACCTGACACCTAGGAGCCTCAGACATGAGAGTCTGTTTGTATAACCCTTAGGTTATCTCCCCTATCTGTATAATTGATGACAGTGTTCCCTGATTAACTTTTTGATTTCTGTAGAGTCTGTTAAAATAGCCCCAAATTTGCTTATAATACCACTAATTTATCGCTTCTATATTTTTAATTAGTTTTTGCTAGGAGTCTATCAAATTTATACATATTTTTAAAAATAAAGAGCTTTTATTTCATTGGTTTTCTCCATTGTTTCTACTTTAAATTTCATTGCCCCCCCCCCCCAAGGGATATTGCTGGAGCTCGGTGCAAACACTATGAATCCACAGAGAGAATTTTAGAGGGGAGAAGGAGGGAGGGATGGAGTAGAGAGACAGAGGGAGGGAGGGAGGGAGAGAGGAAGAGAAAGAGAGAAAGAGAGAGAGACTTGTTTCATTGTTTGCACAACGACTCCCCTGCAGGTGGGGAGCAGGGGCTCAAACCCTTATCCTTCGCACAGGTCCTTGCACTTAGTATTATGCGCCACAATCCAGCCTCTTCTGTTCTTTTTGTACTTTGTTTTGGGTTTATTTTACCTAGGTTCTTGAGGTAGAAGTTTGGATAACTGGATGATATGAGACTTACCCTACTTTCTGCATTGTTAGCATTGTTAACAATATAAATGTCCTTAATAACACTGCTTTAAATAAGTTCCATAAATTTGGGGTATATATTTTTCTTTTTTAATGTTTTATTTATTTATTTATTTATTAGAGACAGGAGTTGAGAGAGGAAGGAGACATAAAAAGGGAAAGAGACAAAGACACCTGCATCCCTGCCTCACCACTCGTGAAACTTTCCCCCTGCAGGTGCTTGAACCTGGGTCCTGGTGCACTGTAATGTGTGCACCTAACAAGATGCGCCACCATCTGGCCCCTATATAATTTTTTTTCTTTACCAGAGGAGCACTGTTCAGCTCTGGCTTACAGTGGTGGTGTTGGGGGAGAGGGAAAATTGAACCAGGGACTTTGGAGCCTAAAGCATAAGAGTGTGTTTATATAACTATTAGGCCATTTCCCACCCTTACTATTTCATTTCATTGAACATTTTTTAAAAACTTTGCTTGAGACTTCCTATTTTATTCGTGAGTTATACAAAGGTATTTGATTTTATTTTCTAAGCTCCTAGAGATTTTCCTGTTATCTTTCTGTTACTGATATATACCCCAATACTATTATAGGTGAAGAATATATCAGTAAAAATCCATGTTTCCTGAAGCTCTTGAAATTTCTCTTATAGCTGTGAAGAATTAATCATGCTATATGTCTCATGCGGACTTTTACTGTTGTTGGAGAAAGTATTCTATATCAATTTGATCCTCTTGGTGGATAGTGGTGTTGAGTTTTTCTGTATCTTTGCTGACTATCTATAGTTCTTATATCAACTGTTAAGAGACACAGGTAGGTACTGAAGTTTTTACCTGAAACTTTAGGTATGTCTGTTTCTCCATGCAGTTATATTAATATTTGCATCACATATTTTGCAGTTATCTTGTTTGATGCATGCATACATACATAGAATTACTATGAGTTTTGATTCTTTATTTTTGATTAATTTACCCTTTTATATTATACCGTGATCTTTCTCTAGTAAATTTCTCTTCTTTGCAGTCTATATGACCTGATATTAATATAGTCACTCCTGCTTTCTATTTATCAGTGTTTACATAACATCTCTTTCTCCATCCTTTTACTTTCAGTGTGCTAATATTATTACATTTTAAATCAAAAAAAGTAGCAGTTTGTTGGCTCATGTTCTTTTTAGTCTACTATGTTGATAACTGTCATACAATTGGTGGATTTGTATAAGTATATTTAATATAATAATTGGTATATTGAGTCTAAATATGTCATATCGCTTTCCTGCTTGTTGTATTTTTCACTTCTCTGTTTACTTTTTTCTAAACTTCTATGGATTACTTAAATAATATCTTATTTCATTTTGAGTTATCTATGTTTCTATCTCTTTGTCTTCTCGTTGATATATATTTTTTCCTCAGACTCTTTTAATCCTTTTACCACTTTTAATAAGGTATGACAATCCATCTACTCTCTTTTCTTTATAATTATCTCAAATATCTAATATATATAATTAAATAAGATATGGCATAACTTTTACTTGAGCAATCAGATACAACTTACAGAGGAGGAAGAAAGTTTATGCAAGTTACCTTTGCTTTTGCTTATCATGTTCTTTTTTAATTCTTCTCAGAAATAAGATTTTTTATCATTTCTTTTCTGATATAAAGAAGAAATAATGTCTTAAGCTTTCTTTTAGCTATTCTTTTTTTTCAATTATATATATAGGAAACACTAACAAAACCATAGGATAAGAGAGGTACAACTCCACACAATTCCCACCACCAGACCTTCGTATCCCATCCCCACCTTTTAGTTATTCTTATAATCCATTCATTTCCCTGTACAGATTTGCTTTTGTTCACAGATAAGTTCTCTGTGAATGCCTCAGACACTAAGTATTTTGGAAGGGAATATAACACTGTTTGAAGAAAAAAAAAAAGGGACTCACTTTTTGAAACAGCAACAAAAATGTGTAGTAAAGGTAACTATGGTTGTATAAAGAGATTATTCCAAAAAGTCAGATTCAAACATTAATAATAAAGAAAAAAGGACCTTTAAAGCAACAACGAAAGAAGGGGAGAAGCAATTCACAAGACATATAATATTGGTAGCTCAAGAAAACTGATTTTGCTGCTTGGAAAGTATCTCCAGATTATTTGGCATAAAATAGTGAGCTTGAACTCTAAAAACTTTGCCCATAAGACAAAGTGCTTCCTTGACACAAAAAAGTAAAACAAGAAATTCAGAAAACAACTATTTAAAATGAAGACTTACCTTTGAGCCTATACTCAATGGAACTTAAAGATGGAGCCTAGGCTTCCAGAGAAATACTGCTATAACTAAATTGAAAATAACTTTAGCAATTTCTGGAGGAGGCAAGGAGGAAGAGAAGCAGATGCATCAGACTAGCTGGCATGTATAAAGGAACCAGTGGGAGTAGTAGTGATCTGGGATAAAGAGGAGAGCAGAAGGAGGCAAGTGGAAAGTTATTTGGGTCTCTGTGTTTGACATACTCTGAACTCTTGACAACCATCAAGACTTCAATTAAATTTCAATGAAATCTCCATATTTATACAACACAACAATATACACAGTGGTTGCCTGCTGATAATTCACTTCAACTCTCTCAAAACAATGAAGCTTAAAGAGAAAGGTACAGAACAATGAATGCGCACTTATAAACAGTCTTTTTTTTTTTTAACCAGTGAAATGGATGAAATTTATTTTAAAGGAGCTTTGCCATTGTACTGTGTTTCTGTAATATATCTCATTTAATAACTGACTTTTTCTTTTTTACCATATAAAATCTCATGTGATTAATGATATTGTTTTCTGGGATGTGTAAGAATTTATTATTGGTTTACCTTTGATGATTGTTTTGTTTCCTACCATTTAACCTCCATGGTAAGAATTTTTTTTTCTTGTGGCCAAGCAGTGGTGCACCTGATTAAGTGCACACACTACTATGCTCAAGAACCAGGGTTCAAGCCCCTAGTCACCACCTACGGGGGAAAGCTTCATGAGTGGTGAAGCAGAGCTGCAGGTGTCTCTCTGTCTCTCCCCCTCTTAATTCTCCATCTCCCTCTCAAATTATCTCTGTCTCTATCAAATAACAAATAAGTATTTTTCTAAAAATATTTAAAAATATAAAAAAGAAAATATTTTCTTCAGGTTGGGGATATGGATCAACCTGCCTAAACCCATGTCCAGTGGAAAAGCCAGAAGCCAGACCTCCCACCTTCTGCACCTCAGAAAGATCTTTGGTCCACACTCCCAGAGGGAAAAAAGAATAGAGGGGATGGGATACAAAAAGCTGGTACTGGAAATTATATGGAATTGTACCCTGGAGCTCCAGTGGAGCAATCGGTTAGCGCGCAGTACTTATATGGAATTGGACCCCTTTTATCCCACAATCTTGTCAAGCATTATTAAATCACTAACAAAAAAAGAAATATCTTCTTGTTAGGATCTTGAATATAACTTTAATAAAACCTAGAGCAATGCAAATCTCTAGCATGATTTCCTTCTATCTCAGTAGCTGAATCAGAGAAATATAGGCCAGACCTTGTTTTTTCATTTCCAATCATGATCCTTCCTTGGTTTCTTTTGTGCCTATCTTGGTCACTGTATGACTCTAAGGGAGTAAGCCATAACACTGGACATTCATCTAAAATTTCTCACCTCCCAATTGAATAATCATCAGATTTTAGCAATTCAACTTTCAAATGTTTCTTGAGTCTAGTTCTCACCAACTTAATCTAGACCATCATCAATTCACACCTATATTATAATACTGGCCTCTAAATTCCTCTACCAATCTCCAAATTTGTTTGTTCTCAGAACTTCATGTTCTCACCATAGTATTCTTAAATGCCTATGCGCTCTTTAAAACTATAAATTAATGTCTTCTTACTCCCAAATAAAGTTCAAAATCTGACAAGAATATGGGGTTTGGACTAAGGGCATAGTATGATGGTTATTCAAATAGAGTTTCATGTCTGAGCCACCCAAAGTCCCAGGTTCAGTCCTCATCACCTCCATAAGCCAGAGTTGAGCAATAGTCTCACACAAAAAATAAAGTGAAATAAAATAAATGACTCATCCTGATGGTCCCAAGTTACCCATAATTGCTCACCCCTCCACCTACACCTACATCCAATTTAGATTCCAGACACACTGAATGCAGTTCCCCAAACGAGTCATTTTCTTTCTCACTTCCTGAACTGTGTTCATCCATGGAACATAACCCTTAGCTTACTCATACTTCAGATCTCTGTTTAGATGGTACCTCTCTCAGAACTCCTTTCTAAATCCTCAGAAATAAGTTGTGAGTTGTATAAGTACTATCATGGAAAACTGTACTTCAACCTATTATAGAAATTATTGTACTTATTTATAGGCAAGGTGAAGATGACTGAGTTGGAAGACAAGTATACCTCAAACCATAATCACAACAAAGTCACACAAAAACATGAAACAAAATGTATAGAAACAGAGCTGAAATGCAGATGGATAAGCTTCCACAGCAAGGGACATCTAAGAGATGTGCCCTAGCAAAGAAAAAAAAAAAATCCTTTACTGTGTGACAGCAAGCTACATTGAGAGAGATAACTTAGGTGTAGAACTTTACTCTGGGGAGTGGGTAGGTAGTTTCTGTCAAACATCTAACACCCAAATTTTGTTGTAACCTTATATGTGCACACTGGAACAGGAGGAAAGAAACTACATGCTATAAACCAGGTGGTACTAGCTGACTGGAGTCATCTTGAAAATCTCTTCAACCTTACTGAGAACAGAGCTAGGAGATGCCATATTGGAATTCTGTTCCCATATAATAATTGGTCTAGAGGGAAGTTCTGGGGAAAGTACCACCCATTCCCAACAAGTAGTCAATTTATCTCAGGACTAAGTGAAACTTGTTAAGAATGCTAACATCTGCCAGGCAAATAAATCTGACCATTGCCATTCAACACCTACTGCAAGTGAAAGTTGCACCCTTATAGCTAATAAACAGCTCCTGGACTTCCCAAAGTATAATCAGTTATCAAGGGGATCCTATTATCTGTTTGACTCCCTTAAAAGTTCACAGTCTACAAGATTCTGCTCTCTTCCAGTCTTGAAGTTTGTATTTTGCCCCTACCTGGGACTTAAGCACTGACCTTCTTTCAGACATAAACCCATGTCAGGTACTTATAATGTCAAATCCATGACTATCTCTGAGGTCCATTCACAATTGGAAAGACAAAGAATAAAAATAAACTCTCACATAATGTAACTACTAAGGTTATCACCTTGTCCCAAGTAATCACAGAACACCAAACATAATGGAAAGAGAAAAGAAATACCTTGCACTGATGGATCAAGACAAATCCAAAAGAAAACATAAATATAACAAAGTTATGAAAACTTCCTAACGAAAACTTTAAGTCATAGGTCCTAAGGATGCTCACAGAAATGAGAAAAATCATTGGACTAACTTATCAATTAAGACAGAGAAATTATGAGTAAAGTCATAACAAATATCTTACAACTAAACAATATAATTGATGAATGAAAAAAATCTGCAGTAGAGGTGTTCAATGTCGGTAAAACAAAATCCAAAAACTGAATCTGTGAAATTGAGGATTGGGAAAGAAATGAGTGGTCCAGGAAGTGGCACAGTGGATAAAACATAGGATTCTCAGCCATGAGGTCCTGAGTTCAATCCCCAGCAGCACATGTACCAGAGTGATGTCTGGTTCTTTCTCTCTTTCTTTCTCTCTCTCTCTCTCTCTCTCCCCCTATCTTCCTCATGAATAAAATTTAAAAAATATTTTAAAAAATAAATGTTAAAAATTATTTTGAAAAAAGAAAAAGAAGAAAGAACTTAAAAAAAATTAAGCTATGGAATGCTATCAAGAAGAGGAGTATCCATAGAGATTCCAAAGAAGAAAAAGAGATAAGATTCTGATTTGAAGAAATATTAGTAAAGAATTTTCCCAAACTGATGATGGAGACAAACAATAAGATCCAGAAAGCTCAAAGAGTTTCAAACAAATAAATGCTCACCGGGAGTCAGGTGGTAGCGCAGCGGGTTATAAGTGCACGTGGTGCAAAATGCAAGGACCCGCTGAAGGATCCTGGTTCGAGCTCCCAGCTCCCCACCTGTAGGGGAGTCGCTTCATAGGTGGTGAAGCAGGTCTGCAGGTGCCTATCCTTCTCTCCCCATCTCTCTCCATTTCTCTCTGTCCTAACAATGACATCAGTAACAACAACAATAACTAAAACAAGGGCACCAAAAGGAAAATAAATAAAAATATATTAAAATTTGTTTAAAAAACAAATAAATGTACACCAAAATACATTGTAACTAAAGTGGCAAATACCAAATATAAACAGAAGATTCTAAAAGCAGTAAGATAAAAAACAAAATGTTATATTTAAGGAACCTCTCCCATAATAATATCAACAAATTTCTTAACAGAAACTCTAAAAGCCAGAAGGTAATTAATAACATGGTACATTCAAAGTACTTGATAAAAAGGACCTCCAGCCAAAAATAATCTATCCAGCTATCAAAAGTTTATTGCTTAGACTTAAAAGAATGATAATGAACTTTTTAGATAAAGAAAACTTAAAAAAAAAATTATCACTAAATTGGCCCTACAAGAAACACTAAAGTAACTTATATAAAAGGAAAATGCTGAGTGAGCTCACTCCTAAAGAAGCAAAGCAAGGGAGCAAGGTGAAGTCGAATGAAAACAAATTACTAAGACTTAGACTACAGAACTGAGTTTATCAAAGGGGGAAGCAAAGTAAGTAGGTTGATAGAGTAGAGGGAGTCCAGTAAAATGTGGTGGAGATATATTGGTATTTCGGTGGTGGGTGAGATATGGTAATGCATATTTTGAAGAAGTTATATGTACTTTTAAAATATAACCTCAACAACAACAAAAAGAAATATTTTAAAGAAAAAAGAAAAGACAGATAAAATGCAAAGTTTCAGGTGACTCTGTGTTGCCACTCTGAATGCATTTCCTTAAGAATGTAACTTTGTGTAATTCCTAATACGTGGGGTACTTATAAATATGCTCTGGTTTCTGGTTGATCATGGCTGGATATGAATCTGGGACTTCTGATGTCTCAGGAATAGATGTCTGTTGTATAAGTTATTGTGCCATTTCTGTCATTTCTACCTCAGCTCCTCACTATCTCTTTCTATCTTGGGGACCCAAGGTGGTTAAGCAAAGCTTGAGTCCAATCAGCCTGAGATCAGAGGCCATGTTCCTAACCTCTATACATATTACTCCCACACTTTGAAGAATTGTCTGAGGTAGAACAGAAAACCCAGGGTAGCTATTTCATGGAGGTTTGTTGCATATAAGTAAGATATAAAACATATACACTCACAAACATAATAGAAAATTCTACTTCTCTTGTATCATGGGTACCATACTGAATGCTCACATAAAACATCTGTTACCATATATATCAGCCTAACTAGCATTTCCTGAAGAGCAGTTCTTGCCTCCCAGATCAGGTTACAACATATTGTGTAAGAATGCGGTACAGCAGGACTTTTTCCCTTCTTACTTCTCTTCATATCCGTTACATCACTCAGAAACTCTTTGTGGAATGCCATCTATTTACTATTTGTCAGGTGCCATACTATGTAAGGAGAAAAGTATCTATGAGCTTGTCCTCATAAAGATTATAATGCAAGAGTAATTCTTTACTTAATTATTCATGCTTTATCATTTACTTGATTGCTCACATTTGATATTTATAATGACTTATGAATTCCTGCTATTTCCACTGGCATAAAATCCCACAGGGCCTGAGACATGATGTTTCCCAAGACTGTCTCAGTAGAAATCTATGGATCACTCACTCAAAGTCTGGTTATCATAAGTTATTTGCCAAGAGAAATAAGTACAGCTATTGTCACAGGATTGCACAGCAAAGCAAGAGTAGAACTACAACACAAAAAAACTCACTCTCTTAGATTTCAAACAGATTTTTGGTTACATCTTTATGTCCTTTTTTCTTTTTCTTTCTAATGAGATGAAGTAACCCCAGTGACAGAATAAAGGCCTGTGACAGACTTGTAATTATTTAATGACAGATAAGGAATCTAGGCTTTTAGATTTTTTTGCCATTAAAAAGCTATAAAATGCAGGGATGAGTCTCTTATCTTTTCTATACCAGCTCTTTCATTATTTGGGAAATGGTTGAATCACATGATCAAGGAAGCCCTTCTAGAACACTCAGTTTTTATTAGTGCCTCCTGAAAATTAAAGCATTAGAGTCATCCCAATATGCTATCTCTGCATAGACAAATACTCTGTTTTTATCTCTATTGTGCTACATAATTCACAATAAAGGAATAATGAAATTATTAATTTCACAGCATGGTTAAGAACATGGACAATAACACCTATAAAGAGCACTCTGGAGAAGTATAAGAAGACTAGAAATAGACATACCCTATCACCTTGCAATTCTTCTCCTGGAGATATATCCTAAGAAGTCAAATACCTATTGTAAAAGATTTGTCTATACCTATGCTCATAGGAGCGCAGTTTGTTAATAGCCAAAACTTGGAAGCAACCTAGGTATCTAACAATGAATGAATGGCTGAGAAAATTGTAGTATATATATATACACAGTGGAATGCTACTCAGCTATTTAAAATAGTGTATTCACCTTCTTCACCTCATGTTAGATAGAGCTTGAAGGAATTATGTTATATAAGATGAGCCAAAAAAAGAAGGATGAATATGGGATGATCCCACACATAGACAGAAGTTGATAGATGAGAACAAACAGGGAAACACAAAGCTAAATTTGGACTGGGTTTGACATATTGCACCAAAGTAACAGACTCTGAGGAGAAGGATGATTTTCAAGTACACTGTAGTGGGGTAGGAGTACGGACACAGACCTTTGGTGGCAGAAATGGTGTTAAATTATACTCCTATTAACTTATAATCTTATAAGATTATATTTGAGGGGAAATAGACTGAATGTCTCGGGGGCCAGGTGGTGGCACACCTGTTTGAGTGCACACATTACAATGCACAAGGACCCAGGTCAAGGCCCCAGACCCCACCTGCAGGAGGAAAGCTTTGTGAGTGTTGAAGTAGTGCTGCAGGTGTTTCTCTGTCTCTTTCCCTCTCTATCACTCCTTTGATTTCTGGCTGTCTCTATCTAATAATAAAGATAACAAAAAAATTAAAAATAGATTGAATGTCTTAAATGAACTGCCTAGATTTCAATTCTGAGTATATATTACTTTAGTCTAAGCACTTAATGTTTCAAATTTGTAAACTGAATGAATTTTGTCACTGGGCTTAAATCACTAAAGTATTTCTAAAACTAACTTTTTTCCCCTCCAAATACTAAGTTATCTACAACTATAGACTGGATAGATCAGAATCAGCTTGTCCTGTCAGTATCTGAGACACAGTTATTTGTAGGCAGCACTAAAATAACAAAGTATGGTAAGTTCAAGTATGGCATGGTAAATTGTTGGTATGCTTCTAGTTCTGCTTCTGGGATCCCTTCTGTTACATTGCTTGACGTTGTGGTCTATTTACATGGTCATTCTGTTACATTGGTTTGGTCTCACTCCCCCTGCCTCCGGGAGATTTTGGTTGTCATTGCTAGTTCACGCTTCTTCCTTCTCCCCGCCCTCTATCCTATGTATTTCCTTTTTTCCTGACTCTTCCGCCGGAGGAGAGAGAAGCAAAACAGAATTGGGTTGTGATTAGATTAGATTAGATTAGTTTTTTGAACTGTTTGCTTGTGAATAAAGAAATACTGCTTCTCCACTCAGCCATGTGTCCCTGGTCATCTGTCTCCTGCCTGCGAAGCTAGCCCAGCATACTGGCACCCTAAACTTTGACTGACATAAGGCGCAACAACGTGGGACCTAACCTGCCCATCCCCCAGACAAATGAAGACGTTTGGCTACCTATCCACTATGGGCTGCTTTTCTACTTATGAAGAGGTTTCCAAAGGCCTCTGCCCTTTCTTCATGAGACAGTTTCTCTATCTCTGGAACACTTTGCTCTTCACACTCTGGTTTCTGCCCACTGCCGGCCTGCGGGAGCCTGCTCGCCACTGTGTAACGCAGGGCGCTGGGTGCAGGCTCCCTCCACACTGCTCGGCTGCCAGGAGCAGGGCAGCAGACATGGTAGGCAGAGCTGCAGCCCATCCTGGCCCCCACCCTGGGACGCCTTGGCCTGCACCTTCTGCACGGCTGGCCCGCCCGCCCTCCTGCTATGGTGTCTGGGCAGATCCCGGACCACCCAGAGACCCCAGGCGACAGGCTGGGACTGGGCCCCCTGGCCGAGATCCCCAGCTCAGCTCTGATGGCAGAGGAGCTAGAATACCTCTGCTAGAATACACAGACATCTGTGCAGTGATCGTACACCTGCAATTCCTGGAGGTAAGCTGGGCAAGAGGCCACCGCCGGACAATGCACCCCCTGAACAACTAAGACAGTACAGATCTAAATTCGTGTTTAAAATGACATGTCTTCATAACAAAAGTTTTTCTCCTTGTGTATTGAAGACCATGTTTATCTGTGTGTTTGAAGTTTGGTAAACATTAACTTTAAGGTTACAAATGTAACTTTAAGGCTACATTCTTACCAGGCAAAGTTAAATGAAAAAGGTTTTCAACATAATTCTCATAAAGGTAAAATTAACTTACATGTAAAGTCTGAGGTAAAAATTAGTTTAAAAATCAATATATTTTAACTAATTTGGTCTAAAAAACCTGCGCACACCTAGGGTGTGTCTCCATCTTATACGGGTGTAACAAAAGGTAAAAAAAAAAAAAGACGTTATTGATATGTAAAGCTCTCAAATACCTTCTCAATTAGGAATGATAGATTGCACAATGGTTATGCTAATGATTCTCATGCCTGAGGCTCTAACAATGGTTCTTTGCCTTACCACATTTTATTGCGCTTAAATTGGTTAAGAGGCCTTAAAATGAAACGAGAAAGACCTTCCAAATTTATAAAGATACTTAAACCAATTATAATCATCGAGTTATCAATTGTGGTAAACTTCTAACCTGCTACAAGTTTTGTTTCACAAGTAAGTGAATTGCAGCTGTCAAGTTCTCTACAGAGAAGCGGAATTCCAGCAGCTGACCTTCCTCATGCAACATTTCACCCCCTGGCATTTCTTCCATGGACATCTTTGGACTGGCACTTCTATCAGACTTACTGGTACACCTCTTGGAAACTACAGCAGCTTCCCTTTATGCTGCTGGGTTTCTCAAAGACTGACTGCAGCCAGCTGCCTTGGGACTCTATAGGCCATAACCCCCCTCCTTGCTAAGTAATGCCCACAGAGGCAGGAAACGCCCATTGAGGCAAGAAATACCCTAGAGGCAAGAGAAGCCTACAGAGGCAGGAAATGTCTTGATAAGCCTTGCCCACAGAGGCAAGAAAAGCCCCCCTCAGGCCTTCCCTTGGCATCACACTGGTTCTTGTTGCTCGCTTACTTGTTCCTCCATGTTTGTGCCAGTTTCTTTTTTGAAAATGCCTGTACAATATAGGTTTCTGTTCACCCCACACTCCTGATACTATGGTCAATTAGTTAAAAAGAAAAGGGGGAATTTTTGGTATGCTTCTAGTTCTGCTTCTGGGATCCCTTCTGTTACATTGCTTGATATTGTGGTCTATTTACATGGTAATTCTGTTACATTGGTTTGGTCTCACTCCCCCTGCCTCCAGGAGATTTTGGTTTAGTCCTTGCTAGTTCGCACTTCTTCCTTCTCCCCAACCCCTATCCTACATATTTCCTTGGTTCCTGACTCTTCCACCGGAAGAGAGAGAGGCAGAACAGAATTGGGTTGTGATTAGATTAGATTAGTTTTTTGAACCGTTTGCTCATGAATAAAGAAATATTGCTTCTCCGCTCAGCCATGAGTCCCTGGTTATCTGTCTCCCACCCGCGAAGCTAGTGCCCAGTAAATCCTAATCATGATATTTTCAAATTAAACCAAGCTCCCAAATAACTTGGTTATAGTAATAATTATCTACTGCCTTCTTGTTAGGGGCAGGGCAGTAGTGAACCAGGTTAAGCTCATACAGTATGAAGTTCAAGGATACCAGTTTGAGCCCCCAGTTCCCCACATACAGAGGGGTTACTTCACAAGTGTTGAAGCAGATCTGCAGGTGTCTATCTTTCTCTCTCCCTTTCTAGCATCCCTATCACCTCTCAATTTCTCTCTGTCCTATCCAATAAAAAATGGGATAAAATGGCCTCCAGGAGCAGTGGATTTGTAGAGCCAGCACTGAGCCCTAGAAATAATCCTTGTTGGGGGGCGGGGGACTCTCTCTTAAGACTGCAAGGAACATTCCTCATTCTCTTTAAAATTTGTATTCCTCCCAGTTGTGGATCCTCTGGGACTTGGCTTGTATTTCTTTATATCTCTCCTCTCAATCCCATGCCCTGTTATACTGCCTCTGCTGACCTCAACTTAGTGAGTGCGACCAGTGCCACCATGCCACATCATGCTTCCTCTGCCCTTTCATTTCAGATTATAATCAAGGGTGAGATGCCAGCCTTCCAACTCCAATAGTCTAGTAAGATCTTTTCTAAACCATGGGGCTAACTAGTTATGTGGGTTGCTCCTGGTCTCCCACCTCCCTGGCCACTGGTGGTGGAGGTGAAGTGACCCCTGGGAGTCAGGAGTCGTAGGGTGGCTTTGCGTGACAAGGGTATAGTGTGCAGAGAGACACACACAGCCAGCTCCGGGAGAAGCCTCTGAGGGTCGACACATTTATTGAGGGATACAAGCAAGTAGATACACCCATAGTCCAGAGGGAAGATTGAGGTAACCATTAACCCAAACACAATGCACAGTTATATCTTGACCTACAAAGTATTTGATCACAACTGGAAAGTTACCGTATAAGGCGTGGTCATGAGTCCACAATGCATATTTCTCTGAGGGTATATTACAGGCACCTCAGGGCAGGGGAGAAGAAAGCAGTTGAGTAAAACCAGGATATTTGTGGTGGGTTACAAGTCGGTCATACACAGTAATTCATGGCCTTTGTTTTTAGGGGATGGAGTAGCATGTGCAGAAAGGGTGCCACATCCAGGGAAGCCATCCATCATAAGTTCATGAGGTCAGGAGGGTCCTGCCTAGCTTCTCCCCCATGAAAGAGGGTGAATTCAGGGTCAACCCACTCAGACTCTCATGGAAACAATGGCCTGGACTTCCTGGACAGTGGACCCATTTCCCACATAGTTCTGTTTAAAATGGTGCACTTCCTAACAAAAGTTCTATATCCTAGGTATAGGATAGGACCTAGGGAAAAGGATACAGGTATACATGTATCCATAAGTTAGGTGCAACTACACACCTCAAACTAAAAGTGCTTAGTAGCCCGTTGTAATTAGATTTAGACTTAATAATCTCAGCAAGCAATTAGAAATGACTAAAGAATGCACCATAAATTATCTAACCAAATATTTACTTAATACTTAGGCCTAAACACCCTCCTTTCAGATCCCCTACTTCACTTCCTTCAATCACTCTATCTACTTAAATAACTAAATAAAAGAAAGTAAGATATATCTCCTAATCTCTTTTAACAGTATCAGCATCATTATCACCTTTTAATAATCTTTAGAAGAAACACTATATACAATTGGCCAAGAGATATAATGGCCAAAAAAAAAAAAAAAAACCTAAAAACTAAATAACATATATAGATATATATGGACAATTTCCAAAATGGTTACCCCAAATATTCATCTGCAATATTCTTGCCTTTAGGTTCATGATTAGTCAACAATTTGTTCTGCTTTATATCTTAATTCTTTTTCAGCCACTAGGTTCCAGATGCTATCATGATGTCAAATTGACTTCTCTGGGCAAATAAATGACCCCACTATGTGTCTTGGAGCCCCACCTGCCCCACTAGGGAAAGAGAGAGACATCTGGAACTATGGATCAGCCTGCCAATGCCCATATTCTGTGGAGAAGCAGTTACATAATTACCTTCTACCTTCTGCACCCCATAATGATCCTGGGTCCATACTCCCAGATGGATAAAGAATAGGAAAGCTTTCAAAGGAGGGGATTGGATATGGAACTCTGGGGTGGGCATTGTGTGGAAATGTATCCCTTTTATCCTATAGTCTTGTCAATATTTCCATTTTGTAAATAAAAATTTAAAAATAAATAAATGTTTCCATTTCCCCACCCCCAAAAAAAAGACAAGGTGCTCTCAACATAAGTAAGCTGAAATTTCCCTTGAACTGGACAGTGAGCATACTTAATATATCACCCTGTCTTCTTCCCTCTCTCTGAGCCTAACCGCTATTTCCTCCTGTACTCATTTTTGTTACTAACAACATTAGTCAAGGGACCTGCCAGAGATAGAATTCTGGAGTCACCATCACTTTCCTTCCCTCGTCCTTCTCACTCATCAGTTACAACATCTTCATGTTTCTATCTCTGGAATATGTCTCATTTCCTGGCCACCATAACCTCACATTGACTTAGTACAGTCCAGTCACAAAATCCTTATACTCAAACCTGCCAGAGAATATCCCAGGTTAGTTGCTTCCTAAAGGCATCATTAGCTAACTTTTAATGGTTTCCCCCGACACATCTTTCCCTATATACTGCCCATTTAGTTACTTCTATGTATGCTATTCAATATTTCCTTGTTGCATAAATATTCTTTAAAGCCCTGTGCCACACCACTAGGAAAACAAGTCACAATTTAGTTGCAGTCCACAATATCAGCCTTTCTACTTCATACGCACCCTAATCTCCAACTCATCAACCAAAGTACACCCCACCCCCTCTTTCTTCCTGCAGGAAATCAAACTTCTCACTATTTTCCAAGTTTACTATGTCCTTTCATGCCTTCACACTGTTGTTCATGCTATTTTCTCACTTGAAATCATTTCTGCAACTAACACCTTCACACAGCTACACATCTGCTAAATATGTGTGCATCTGTCAGGAGCCAACTGAAATATCGACTTCTCTACCTCCTCCAGGATTACTCAGCATTTTGAGTTCTACTGGAGCAATTATTTCATATCATAATGCTATCCTTGCATCAATATTCAGCTTTAGAAGTTCTTCCAGGTCAGGAAATAATGTTTTATTCATCTTGGTATTCTTTGGATTCAACACAATGGCTGGCACAGAACAAAGTAGCATGATTATTAGATGCAGACAAGAATGGGCACTTAGTGAAACAAGAACAACTAGGGGCATGTTCTGCCTTACCTGCCTCTATTTTAAGAGGCATTCAAAGCAGGTTTCTGGAGGAAAACAGTAATAAACAGCTTGGTGCTTTTAAAGATTCAAGAAGTGAAATAAGTTGAAAACCAGCTAAGTCACTGCTGTTACTTGTGGCAGTAGCAAGGTATTACTGTGGCACTTAACACATGCACAAGTGAAAGTACCAAATGAACTGGAATAGGCAAGGCTAATGAACCATCTATATTAAGGAGGATGAGAAAAGCAGCAAACTGCTTAGCATCAGTTTTATCTCAGCTTCATCTTCATCACAAGAAGAGGAGCATGCCTTTTACACGTATTAATTTAAAACCCTTATCTATAGAACAGTTTACAATATTTACATGTAGTATAAAATGAGCTGATTTTTGTTTGGTTGTAAGTTAATACACATAGGACTTTGTTTAAAAAAAAAAAAGGAGAAGGAGAAGAAGTGTGGAATTTAGAACCACTAATCATAACTTGGGATTGGCAGAATGATATTCCCAACTCAAGAGGACCAAAGACTCGGATCCTAGAAATACAATACAATACTTGTCATTGACACCAATACAGGAACAGTCAGAGAGGCTCAGAAACTTCTATGACAGAGGTGTGAGTAACAGAATGGGAAAGTAGCATAACATCACAACACAATGTCCCAGCATTGCCGAGAGGTAAAAACATATTAGAAACAACTGTGAATGAAAATAATTGTCCAATATGAATGAAATCAGCTATATAAATATGAACACCATCCTATTTGTTCTGTAAGAGTACAATAAAAGCTTTGCATTAATATAGAAAATATAAACAAATAAAATGAAAAGACCACATTCATTTATAAAGCTACTATTATAATGCCCAAGTGATATTTGGTTTTTTTCCCTCAGTGTTTATCATACAACAAATAATTCTTTTCTTTGTGACTGTAAAATGTATTATTATGAATATATTGATACATGAAATATATATATATGGATTCCACTTTTCAGAAATACTTTCTTTTTTATATTTTATTTTGGATAGGTACAGAGAAATTGAGAGGGAAGGGAGAAAGGAGACAGTGGGGGAGAGAAGAGACAGAAAGACCTGCAGCACTGTTTCACTGCTTGTGAAACTTTCCTCCTTGTAGGTGGGGACCAAGGGCTTCAACCCAGATCCTTTCACACTGTAATTTGTGTGCTCATCCAGACAGATGTGGCACCACTTGGCCACAGATTCTATCTCCTAGCAAAGCAGTAGTTTGTTTATTATTACAAATGCATTAACCATTTATGTCCAGTGTTAGAATTCAATCAGTTTACTATTTTAAAACCAATAACTTTTTGAAAAAAAAAATTAAATAACCTATAATCTTAGACCAGGGAGACCAGAAGCAACTGATCCTGTCAGCATATACAAGATACAGTTATTTGCAAACAATATTAAATGACATAAATCATGGTAAGGTCTTGTATGATACAGAAAATCCTAACCATGGGATTGTCAAAGTAAACCAAGTTCGCAAATAACTTGGTGATAATAATAATTATCTATGGCCTTCTTGAATTCTAAGCAAGGAAACCTCATTCTCTATAAAACCCATATTTCTCCCAGTCCTGGAACCTCTAGGGCTTTGCTTATTTTCCTTCATGCTTCTCTTGATACATTTCATTTGATACTGCTTCTGCTGATCTCAATCAAATAAATGTAACCAGTGCCACCTCAACATGTTTCACTTCAGACTGTAGCCACAGATGCCAGGCCTGGGATGTCAACCCTTCAACTCCATTACTCTAGTGAGATCTTTCCTAGCTCATAGGACTCCTTAGTTACATTTCTAGTGGTGCACTTTCTAACAAAGTTACAGAACTTAGATACAGACAACAGCCCCAGGGATAGGGCACATGTGTACATGTATTCATAAGTTAGGGGAAAACATGTACCTTAAAGTAAAAGTGTGCAGTTGTCAGTAGTGACTCAATAACTGCAGTAAACAAGTAGAAAGACCCAAAAAAAGACACCATAAAGCACTTAATCAAATAGTTTCTACTTACACCTAGGTACCCTCCTCATCTACTTCCTCTTTCACTGCCCTCACTCACCCTAAAGCTAAACTTATCAGATTAAGTAAGGACTACAAAAGCTGGAAAAGGGCAAGAGACCCACACACTTTAATGATGGCCCTTTTGGATACTACCAGGACACTCCATAATCCAGTACCCTAGTCAGAAAATCTTGGGATTTCCCACACAAATATGATGGGCCTAGACCTCTAACATCCCTTTCTTCACCATCACTGGTCATCTCCATAAGGAATAACATCATAAATCCTCTGTGGGCCTCTCCAGGACCTTGCTCTCAATGTAGAACAAAAATGGTAGGGACTGTCCCACTCTTTGAAGGGAAGCTGGGTCAACATACTCTACCATTCAAGGAAAACTGGTCCTGCAAAGAGTACAGCCTAGAATATTCCTAACTGTGACCATGGAATGTAAGCTCAGACAGATGGATGCAGACATTACACAGGCTCCTATGCTAAATATGAATAGACATGGGCCCCAGGTCAGATAGATGGGGTTTACAATTAACAGTATTTACATACTTTCCCCATATTTGGGAGCTACTCTCTGCCCTGATCCAGCTTTCTAGTCCTATTCTTAACTCTGACACCGTCTTCCCAGATTATACTCTTAGCCCACCTGCATGTGAGTTGTCAACTTCAAACAAAAATTAGTAAAGTCACGGGCCCCATAAAATATACTTAAAATAGTCTTCTTAGCTTCTTCCAATATGAAGACCATAAGTCAGCTGTATTTTTACCTTTAGGTCCCTGATTATTAAACATTTTGTTCTGCCTTATATCTTAATGCTTTTCAGCTACCAAGCTGCAGATGCTACCATGACGTTGACCTGACTTCCCTGGGAAGACAACCTCACCAGTGTGTCCTAGAACCTCATCTCCCCAGAGTGCTCCCACACTAGAGAAACAGAAATAGGCTGGGGGTATGGGTCAACCTGTGGTAAAGAATAAAGAGAGGTAAAGAATAAGAATAAGAATACTTCCATTGGAAGGGATGGGATAAAGAATTATATGGAATTTTGCCCCTTTTATCCTATAATCTTGCTAATCATTATTGAATCACTTGTACCCCTCCTACCCTATGGTTTTGTTAATTTATCCTTTCTTAAATAAAAAATAAATTTAAAAATGTTTAAAGGCAAAACGTAGTGTTTTAGATTTTTATGATACAACTGGTATAAAATATGGGGGATGGAAATTTCAGTGATATTTGAATCTTTTAATCCACTGAGTATCAGAAATTCACTTTAGTAACCTAGGGAGTGATATTAGTATATCACTAGTACAGCATAGGATTTGCAAGCCTGGGGAAATAAGGTGGTTTTTTTTGTTTGTTTGTTTTATTTTGTTTTGTTTTGTTTTTTGTCACTTGCTCTCCTTCTCTCCATAAATAAAACTTTTAATAGTAGCATTAAGAAAGCAAATGTACACCTTATCTGTTCCAACTGCTTCATTCTCTTAACCAGGGAATGTCCAAGTAATCTGCTAAGTCTGGGAACTATATATTATAGGCAGCATTACTTTTCATATTAGTTACTGCATATTGAGTCACCTATATTGCATTTGAAAATCAAGTCTGATTATAGAGGAAGCAGAAAAGCATTCCACATGTGTCTCTGTGCTACAAGAGAAGATACAGCTTACTCCCCTCTCACTTTAAATCACTCAGGAATGAAATGTGATGAAACAAAATGGCATGACAAAGGCAGTCAAGGTATTCCCATAATTGTCATAGCCATCTGTTTAGGGGCAGGTATGAAAGAACACAGACTCAAGAATGAGCAACTTATGGGAGTTACAAGTTATAACTCCCAAGTATAAGAGTTGATAAATATAGAAGTGGAGGACCAAGAGAGCTAGAATAGCTTTAGGTGGGTTATAAAATGTAAGAGAGTATTCTTTCCAGATTTCATTAAACAATAGCTTGAAATCTTGACAAACTTAAGGGATTTTAAAAATTCCTAAAGAGAAGACAGTTCATCTAGTGAATCATGCACAAAGAGTCGGGTTTGAGCCCCTACCTACCACACTGGAGCTACTTTGGGGGAAGCTTCACAAGTATTAAGTCAGTGTTTCAGATCTCTATCTATCTATCTATCTATCTATCTATCTATCTATCTATCTCTCCTTCCCTCCCTCCCTCTCTCCCTCTTTCCCTATCCCCCCTCTCAATTTCTCTTTGTCCTATCAAAAATAAATTAATTAAATTTAAAAACTAAAATAAAGGTAGCCCCAAACTTTTATGGGAATCTCTGTCACAACCCTAAATCAGAATCTTGGTATTTAAACACACAGACACACACACACACACACACACACACACACACACACACTCACTCACTCACCAGACAGGTTCCTGGTATAGAATATCTCTCTATGAAAATGTGTGCTGTCCAAGTACTCGACATTAGCAGGAGAGGGTAGGATACCATGGAGAAGCAAAGACATAGAAAGCAGAGTTGCAAAGCCCAGGTGACCTGAGCTCTGTGAAGTGATTGCACAGCCCCACTAGCTCTGAAAGGGGGCATCCCCATTCCCTAGTGGCCACCAACTGGACGAGGAAGGGGGAGAACCAGTGGTACAGGGTCTCAGGAAATCTCAACTGTGACTCATTGTCTCCAATTCTTTATTCTTTCCCTCAGGCTGGCTGCTCACAAAATGATGTTTGTCCTCCCACCTCCTTTGTCAATACTTCTCCCAACAGCCAAAACAAACACTCAGCAATTACAGCAACACACCAATCCCAAAATGTGAGAGAAAGAAAAAAAGTAAAAGAAAATGAAAAGCTCACAGCACACATGTGGCACGGGTGGGAACACAAATACTCAATTTCCGGAGGAAAAGCAAACAGCTAAGGCTCTACGGGCCTGTTCTGCCATACTGCCCCACTCTCATCTTCCTTCCCCAAGGGTTTCTCCAGCCTGGGATCCCTGCCAGAGGGTCAAGGACTCTGGCTGTTCCAAGCTCCAGGCATTTCTGGCCCTGCTCAAGCCTCACTTTTGCTCTGGAGGGACTGGGCAGCTGGGCTCCAGGTCAGCACACTCATGCTGGATTGGGTTCCGGTGCTGGAAGCCTGACAGAGAGGTTCCAGAAACCTCTTTCACTCAGTGTTTGACCTTTCCTCACAATGGCACCACTGAATGGGACTCAGGAGTTGTATATTTGTGAAGGAGCTCAGAGTGCAGGGAGAGAGCCCTTCACTGAAAGGGAGCTGACCTCAGTTCTACTCAGTCTTCTGTCACTTGGACCCTCTTCAGCCCCATGAGTGGGAAAAATTGCTTAAAGGGGGAGGCCACAACTGGGAAAATCACATACTTGACCAATATCTAAGCTACAGCTCAGTGACATCTTGGGAACTCAGTCTGTAGCCCTGGGGTGCTAATCCGTACTGAGCTTTATTGAAGTTGAACTTTTATTTATGTTGATTTGTTTATTTTATGTATTTTTTTATTTTTTGCCTCCAGGTTTATCACTGGGGCTCAGTGCCTGCACTAATCTACTGCTTCTGGAGGCCATTTTGTTGTTATTGTTGTTGTTGGATAGGACAGAGAGAAATTGAGAGGGAAGGGGGGAAACTAGGAGAAAGAGAGAGAGAGAGAGAAAGAGAGAACTGTAACACTTTCACCATTTATGAAGCTTCTTCCCTGCAGGAGGGGACCTGTCCTTAGGCACTGTAATATGTGCACTCAACTAGGTACACCACCACCAGGCCCCTGTTTTTATTGTTTAAGGATTTATTTAGGGGGCAGGCAGTGCTGCACCTAGTAGAGGGCACTCATTACCATATGCAAAGAGCCTAGTTCAAGTCCTTGATTCCCCACCTGCAAGGGGGGAAGCTTTACAAGTAGTGAAACAGTACTGTGTCTCTCTTTCTAGCTCCCTCTCTGTGTCTCCCTCCCCTCTCAAGTTCTCACTTTATCAAACAGAAAGAAAAAGAAATGTTAAACAATATTCATTCATTCATTCATTCATTCATTTGTAAGAAGGAATAAGAGAAAACCTAAGCATCACTCTGGTACATGTGATGCCAGAGATCAAACTCAGGACCTCACTCTCTCAAGTCAAATGTTTTAACCACTGCACCATCTCTCAGGCTGCAAGTTGGCTTTTTATTAAACTCTCTTCAAACTTGTAGTGGGTGGAGTGTACTGCACCAAAGCACAAGACTCTGGGAAGGAGGAGGTGGTGGAAAGAAGTAAAGAGGGCCTTGGAGTCCTGGTGTATGGTGATGAAAAAGGACCTAAGTTAGGGGTGAGAGTGTTTTGCAGACACCTATCACAAGGAAATGAGGAAATTATACCCATGCATCAATGGCCATACATAAACCATCCCCAATAAAATGGAAAACATGAAAACAAAACAAATCAAAAACCTCACTTTAAATTACCCAGATAAACTGTTTCCTGCTGGAATTCTGATGGACACAAATACTGTGTCATAGTCGCTAATTTGTCAGGTCAAGGAATAAACTCCATAGACAAAAATCATAAGATCATGAGTTCCCTTTAGTACCTACTGATGCACATACCCATGGAGTCAGCTTCCATTACTTTCAGGCCTACCTCCTCCAATCCCAGAGTAGCAATGACAGGATTAAAATGGTCCACAAGGTGGAAAGAGGGAGATCAAGAACAAGATCTGCCTGACTGAAACTGCTATGTAGCAAATAAAATAGATTCATAGAAATAATAAGTAACCTGGGTCAGGAATGTAGCTGAGTGGTAGAGAGTATACCTGTCAGGTTTAAGGCCCTGGGTTTAATCTTTTGTAACAAAAAAAGGGGAGGGGATGACCAGGTGGAGGCTAACTTGGTAGCAAGTGTACACATCACGTGCAAGGACCTCAGTTCAAATCCCTAGTCCCACCCTGCAGGAGGTGAGGGATGTGTTTGATGAGTGATGGAACATGCTGCAGATGTCTCTTCTCTCTCCCTCTCTACCACTCTCTTTCTCTCAGCCTCTATCAAAAAGAAAGGAAAAGGAAAAAATGGCTACTAGAAACAGTGCAGCTGGGCAGTTTCTGAGTTCAGCAATAACCCTGGTGGCAGAAAAGAAAAAAATTAATAAGCGTTTTTCAGATAGTACCGAAAATTAAAGAGAGAATTTGATAAATAAATTGACTTCCTAAGATCATTTGGAATGCAAGACTCAGAGTTATTTTCAGTTGGGCATAATAGGTTAGGATAAAACTGAGAACTATGGAATTTTAAGATATTTGCCTCACATATAGATCACACACTGTTTAACAGTACCTTCTGATTCTGAAGATAAATGACTGATCTTCAATGATGTGTAACCTGACCTGGAAATTCAACCATGAAAAACCCCAATTATAAGAGGATCCTGGAAATTTACCTTTGATACATATACCTTCTTAAGGATTTTTATTTTATTTTATTTTGCCACCAGAGTTATTGATGGGGTGTGGTGCCAGCACTACAATTGTACTATTCCCAGTGGTCATTTAAAAAAAATTCTGATAGAACAGAGGGAAATTGAGAGGAGAGGAGAGGGAGAGATAGAGAGGGAAAGAGAATGATAGATACTTGCAGACCTGCTTCACCACTCATGATACATCCTCCCTGCAGGTGAGGAGTAGGAACTGAACCCATTTCTTTGCACACTGTAATATGTGTGCTTATCTAGTTGCACCAGTGCCCAGCCCATTCATTTCTTGTAGATTTTTCAGGGAAGTCTAAAAGCAGTCAAGTAGCAGCATGATCCAGATGTCTTAAGGCAGTAGAAATTATAATACCTAAACAAAAGTCATAAATCAGGTAGTAAAGAGAGATATTACATGGGAAAGTAAAGAGATTACATTTCTCTCTCCCTTTATGTCTCCCCCTCCCCCTCAACTTCTACCTATCTCTATCCAAAATAAACAAAATATATGTTAAAAGCATAAGCAAAAGTTCAACTTTAATAAAGCTCAATAGGGATTCTCACCACAAGGCTGCAGACTGAGTTCCCAAGTAATCTCACAATGTGAGAAATTGTGACCTATTCAGAAAAATGAATTAGTGTCCAGAGGTAACTCAAGAGATATAGTTTAGGGCTGGCATGTGTTTGTCCCAGATTTTATTCCTCAGTACTGCATATGTCAGAGTGGGACTCTGTACTATCTCCTGAAGAAGGAGAAGAAGGAGAGGGAGAGGGAGAGGGAGAGGGAGAGGGAGAGGGAGAGGGAGAGGGAGAGGGAGAGGGAGAGGGAGAGGGAGAGGGAGAGGGAGGACAGGGAGAGGGAGAAGGAGAAGGAAAGGGAGGAGAAGAAGGAGAAGGAGGAGAAGGAGAAGGAGGAGGAGGAGAAGAAGAAGAGGAAGAAGAAAAAGAAGAAGAAGAAGAAGAAGAAGAAGAAGAAGAAGAAGAAGAGGAGGAGGAGGAGGAGGAGGAGGAGGAGGAGGAGGAAGAAGAAGAAGAAGAAGAGGAAGAAGAAGAAGAAAATATAGATCATTTAATTTGAATGATGTGTTGCTTTGCCATGTGTATGACCCAGGCTCAAGCCAGGCACCAACTACCTTGAAGAAAGCTTTGGATGCTTTCGCTCTCTCTGCCTCTTTGTCTCCCTGTCTCTATCTAATTTATATGTAAATATATACAAACTGCACATATTATAATTCTATATATATTTTACATATTATATGTATGAAACAAAAGAAAGAAAAATAAAATGGCCAAGTAACCACCACAATAACCAAGCACTGGACATCCATGTCAAAGGAGATAAAATGTAAAAAAAAAAAAAAATCACTGCAGAGCCACTCTGGGGTTCTTAGAGCCACTGGCATTGTTTTATTCTGAACACTCAAATCTAAGAGGGTGGAGGTGAGTATCCACATAATAAACTCTCAGTTATTAAGGGCACTTTCTTTTATCTCTTTATTCCTTACCTAAGATCCTGCAAGGAATCTGTATAACTGAGAGAGGTGATAAGGCAAAGGTTCAAGAGTCATCGATTAAGAGTGGGAAAGACTGACTTTATTTCCCTGGCATCTTCAAATTAGTCTGGATAGATATGAAACTCCAACGAAGTGATTGCTGAGTCATTAAGTCACTGACTATCTTGGTTTCTAGTCCTCCTGTTCCCAAACAAGAAGACTGGACGGTCCATGGGAGGAATTGCAGAAAGGAGCATCAGGAATCCAGAGAGGCTGGAAGTGAGGTTCAGTGAGTGGGACCCATGATGTTGAAGAGGTTAACACATTAGACTTTGGAGAAGGAAACACAAGATAGATGCAAGATTTGAGAAAGACACTCAAAACATCCTGAGTGAATATGAGGAGCTAGTCATTCATTAAACAAATGTTGATAGACAATATGCTAGAGGCCTTGAAACAAAGCCAAAAAAGAAAAATAAGCTTTTGGGGAGTTCATGTAATAATCTGAACATTCTGTCCTGATAATAACATCAGTGGCCACTGCAGCAACAGTGTGTGTGTGTGTGTGTGTGTCTGTGTGTGTGTGTGTGTGTGTGTGTGTGTGTGTGTATTAAGTAACCAATTAGACACACAAGATGCATGGGCACTCAGCAAATGGGAATAATTATTAATGTGGTTATATTTTGATGTAATGTTTTGGTCTTTGCAGTTCTTCTGTTCCCTTCTCCTAGAGAGAATGATCCTATAGCAGACCTCTCTAGCTGCCTGTCCAGTAACTTTCACTCTTCAAGGTTGATAGCAGTTAGATTTTGCTTGGGAAGCATTGTCTCAGGATTGATCTTCCAAAGCAAAACCATGGTAGCTATTCTCCTCCTTTGCCATTTTTTCAATGTCCCAAAATCCCTTGCAGCTAATAGTTAATACTGTCACCTAAAAGTCATCAATGCTATGTTAGAGCATGTCCTAAGTGGGGAATCTCCTTCCTCGAAGAGAGAGGGGAGAGAGAGAGAGAGAAAGAGAGAGAGAACTTAGATATCTGTTCCATCCTGATACAGCTGTAAGGATTTGATATCAGAAACTACTACTAGCATCTTATTGAATAAGGACAAGAGCCCACCAGCTGGTGCCACAAATGTCAAATTGTATCATGCCAGTCTTTCTATGAAGAGAAATTATACTTTATTGCACAGTTTGAGTCTGGAGGTAATTTAACTCCAACCAGAACTCTCCTGTCTCCCATCCCCATGGAGATGGGAAGAGCAAAAAGTTAAGGATGCAAATTTCACTATAGTACCAAGGGCCTTCCTAAGCAGACAATGGGGCCAGAGAAATAATTCACTTAGTAAGCTACCTGCTTTGCCATGAATAATGCCCAGGTTCAAGTCCCAGCATCACAAGAATGTCAAGACATCAGGGAAGTGATATGTTTCTCTCCTTCTTTCCCTCCCTCCTTCCTTCCTTCCCCCACCCTCCCTTTTCCTTTCCCTTCCCTTTTTTGAATAATAGTAATAATAAAAAGCTGGCCTGCGGATGGTGAAATAATACATCAACAAGACTGCAGGCTCTGTAAAAGAAGGAGGAGGAAAGGATGCATGCATCTGGTTGAGTGTACATGTCACAATTTGCATAGACCTCACTTGCAGAGGGGCAGCTTCACAAACACTGAAGGTGCTTGCAAGTACTGCTCTTTTTCTCTCCCTCTGTATCTCCTTTTTCCCTCTTGATTTCTCTGACCCTATACAACAAACAAATTTTTTAAATAAATTAAATATGGCGGCTAGGTGGCAGTGCACCTTATTAAGTGCACACATCACAGTATGCAAGGACCCAGATTCAAGTCCCTGGTCCTCATCTGCAGGGGAAAAGCATGAACCCCGGGTGTTATGGGGTGTAGAAGGTGGAAGGTCTGGCTTCTGCAACTGCTTACTCGCTGAGAGAGAGCCACAAGAGTTTTTAGTTGTATTATAAAAGTAGAAAGGGAAGGAAGGAAAGCTGTCAGGACACAGTTATGGTAAACTGTCCCTTGAAATAGCACCTGTAAAGTTTCTTTGTGTTCTCTTTGTATTTGTAGATCAGGTTTCATTTCTGTGCATCTAGACAATAAATGAAAACAGAACAGGTACTTCACACTCTACATAGTACTTCACTTTGGCCCTCACTATCCCTTTACCAGCATTTGTAATATTTTTCTCCTCAGTAGTCAAAAGAACATATGCTCATCCCTTTGTGAATTGTCCATCCTGAGATACGTCAAGCTCACAGTCCAGATCTCTGCCAACAGAGACAGTGAAGGATCTTTTCATCTCCACCTCCTTAACTCTGCTCCTTCATCTCCCAATTGTCTCTACACTCCAGAAAATCTGTAAGGCCCTACCCTAGGCCTGACCCTGCATCAGGTTCCAAGTTTATTTCATCAGAAAACTCTCTCTTCACTGCAGCTGATTTCAGTTAGGTATACAAAAGTGATAACCAGATTGAAGGGTACACTTGGGTATTAAAATCCCCTTTTCCTTACAGGAGGTTTGCATTTCACATTTCAGAAAGCCATCTCTGGTTAACCCAAATGATTTGCTCACCATTCACATAATCACTGAGGGAAATCCAGGCAGGAGAGTGGAAACAATATGAAGCAGCAGGTCATGGCCATCCACTGAAATGAGACCAAGTAAACTCTGACCCATTGTGTCTATGCACGATACTCTTCCTGATAATGAAAGAAAGTGCAACCACTTAATTGCCCTTGTGGTCAACCAGGGATGCTTCTAAATAGCATCATTTATTCTTTAGTTCAGGAAAGATCAAGATCAAGATGCTGGCACATGCTGTGTCTGTTGAGAAAGTACTTCCTAGTTCATGGACACCTGTCTCTTTGCCCTCAACATGGCAGAAGGGCAAAGGAGATCTCCAGAGTCTCTTCTATAGTGCTACTAATCCTGCTTAAGGCTGAGGGGGGAGAGTGTATGCCTTCATGTTCTGACTGTGTCCTAAGCCTTACACCCAAGTATTATCACACTGAAAATGAGAATTCAACATATTGGCATGATGGTATAGCTCACTTGGATGGTGCATCTGCTTTGCAGTGTACATGGGCCAGGTTAAAGCCAGGCAACTACCACATTGAAGGAAGCTTTAGTGCTGTGGTCTGTCATCTATCTATCTATCTATCTATATCTATCTCTCTCCTTCTTTGCCTCTATATCTTTAAAAAAGAAATAAAAAAGAATTCAACATGTTTGAGAGGACATACGCATTTAATCTATAGCAACCTCCCAGCCCACAGTGCCAGAGAAGAGGGAGTAATGCTCCTTTTTAATACCATTTGAATCAACTACTGATCTCTAGTCCTGACCAGTACACTCAGAAAAAAGAAGTCAATTACAAATTCATAAAGGTTAGGAGAGATGTGAAAAAAAAGAAAAACAGCTGAAAATGAGGTTTCAAATTCTAATCTGACATAAACATAGATTTTAATAGCTTTCCACTAAGGACAAAGAGGCAGCAAAGGGGAGGGAAAACTTCCCCTGGGGTTGAAGAGGTCCAGAGGGTGTTCAATTTTAGAATCTGTGCTGCACTTATCAACATGAAGCCCAGCTAACTTTTCAGCAATAAACACAATGCAAATAATCAGAAATATATTCATACAGTTACAAAGCTGTCTCCTCTATACACTTTACTGTGTGGATTTGGAAATCATCCCACATTCTGGGGCAAAAGAAAATCAATCAAAAAGCCATTTATGTTATCATACCATATGTCAGCAAGGCTGTGCTATTTTCAAAAGCAAGTTCAGTAACATCCTTTGGTTCCAGAAGACAGTGTCTAGAGCTCCCCTTCATGGTAACAGAAGAGTCACTGGACACAGAATCTTGATTTGGCTACCTCACTAACTCCACTATCTCTGAACAAATCACTTTACCTTTCCAAATGATTGAGTACAGCCCAAGGTCTCATTTAATTCAAGTCACTGGTGATTTAAGTAGTTTTCTAACTATTCAGAGCTAATTTCTTAATATATATTTATTTATTCCCTTTTGTTGCCCTTGTTTTTTGTTTGTTTGTTTTATTGTTGTCATTGTTGTATAGGACAGAGAGAAATGGAGAGAGGAGGGGAAGACAGAGAGGGAGAGAGAAAGATAAGACACCTGCAGACCTGCTTCACCACTTGTGAAGCGACTCCCTGGCAGATGGGGAGCCCGGGGTCTCAAACAGGGATCCTTATGCCGGTCCTTGTGCTTTGTGCCATGTGCGCTTAACCTGCTGCATTACTGCCCTACTCCCTCGGAGCTATTACTAACCGTTCTTAACTATTAAAAGTTAATAGGTGTTCCTTCTAATTTGGGCAAGATTAAAGACAATATGAGGGAAGCTGGGAGATGGCCTACTGGTAGAGCACACACTTCACTATGAATGAGGACCTGAGTTCAAGTCCCTGGCAGCCTCATGAGAGCACTCTCTAAAGATTCTTCCTTGTTTGTTTCTTTGCCACCAGAGTTAGCACCAGGAATCAGTGCCTATATTCCTCCACTACCTGTGATCATTTTATTTTCTTTCCTCTACATAGAGGGTGCAGACAGAGATACAGAGGGGAAGTGAGAGCAGAGACAATGCATCCACTCCACTGGTGAAGCTTCCCCTCATAAGCACTTCCATATTATGACCTGGGCCTCAACCACCCATCCTTGTATATGGTAATGTATAACTTTACCAGCTGAACTACCTGCCAATCTCTTGCCCCCATTTATATTTAATGAAAGTTCCATTTTATACTTCTTTTAATTTGGACCTACCATTTCAGTGGGAGTTACTTTCCTACAAGGTTATTTTTAGACTAATTCTCTTCCCCCCTCTCTTTAAAAATAAGTTTACTTGTTATTAATAGTTGTTACAAGATTATAAGATTGCAATATATTGGTCCACACAACCACAGTTAAAGTTGTGTATCCATACCTTCCAACCTCTCAGAGATAACCATCATAGTTCTCGCAAGTCTTACAAATGGTTTTCTTGCTTCTGTTTTTTTTTTTTTTGGAAAGTTCATGTAAATCATATCTCTAGATTTCACACATGAGTAAACTCATCTGGTAGTTATCTTTCATATCTTTATTGTGCTCAGCATAATCACCTCCAGTTCCATTTATTTTGTCCCAGATAGCACAATATCATCTTTTTTATCACAGAGTAATATTCCATGGAATATATATATACATACATATATATACATATATATATGTCATATAAAAAACTAAACAGAAAACTGTTTAGCTCTTTGGCCTACTTTTTTATTGAGTTATTTTTGTTTCTTATGAAGATCTGTACCAATTCTATATAGATGTCTGATATCAGTCATTTGTCTGATGTGTGATGTACAGATATCTTCCCCCATTTAATCAGTTGCCTGGTTATCCTTGTGTAGTTTACTTTTGATGTGTAGAAGCTTTTTAGTTTCATGTAATCCCACTTAGTTACACTCATTTTCATTTCCCATGCAGAGTTTCACTGACATTTTGTTCTATAAATTTTAAGATTTAAGAAATTTTTAAATTTCTGGTCTAATATCTATATATTTAATCCATTGTGATTTGACCTTGGTGTAGTGTTAGGTGGTGATCCAGTTTCACTTTCTGACATGTGGCTGTCCCATTTTCCCAGCACCATTTGTTGAAGAGATCTTGTTTACCTCATCGAATAGTTTTGGCCCTCTTTAACACATCTTAGGTGGTTGTGTGCGCTCATTTCTGGGCTTTCAATTCTACTCTATTGATCCAACTGTCTACTTGTATTCTAGTACCATACTGTTTTGATTATTATTGCTTTGTAGTATAAACTGAAGCTGGTGAGTGTGATACCTCCATATTTTTCCTTTTTTCTCAGTTCTTTGGCAATTCATGGCATTTGCAATTCCACAAAATGTTCTGACAAGTTGTTCAACTTTCTAAGAAAAAAAAAAGGCATTGGAATTTTGATAAGAATTACATTGAAATTTTAGATTGCTTTTGGTAGAACAGCCATTTTAACAGTTTTTATTTCAACCCAGGCACCAGAAATACTCTTCCACTTTTCTGTGTCCTTTTTTATATCTTTTAGAAATAGCCTATACTTTTCATTATAAAGGTCCTTTACCTCCTTCATGAGATTCACCCCAAGGTATTTATCCTTTTGGGGTTCAGTTGTAAGTGGGACTGAGTCTTTTATCTTCCTGTCTTCTGATTTATTGTCTTTGTATACAGAAATGCCACAGATTTATGTGTATTTCGTATTCCGCTTCTCTACTAAATTTATTAATTACTTCCAGTAGTTTTTTGAGTCTTTGGGGTTCTCTAGGAATAATATTTCTCTAGAAAATAATGATAGTTTGATGTCTCCTTTTCCAATTTGTATGCCTTTCTTGTCTGATTGCAATGGTAAGGACCTCAAGGACTAAACTGAATAATAGTGGAGATAATGTATAAATGATTTGATTTCTATTTCCTTTCTACTGCTGACTTTTGGGCCTCTTGTTGCTCTTTTTCAATTCAGTTTAGTTGTGATGTTAAGTAACTTACTTGAGATCTCAATTTTTGTTAATATGGGCTAGTACTGCTATAAACTTCCCTTTTAGGACAGCTTTTGCTACATCTCACAGGGTCTGGTAGTTGGCCTCTTCATTTCCATTGGTATCCAGGCAATTTTCCATTTATCTTCTGATTTCTTCAGTCACCCAGATATTATTCATAAGTTTATTGTTCAATTTCCATAGTTTGGGTGTATTTACTTGTCTCTATGTAACTGATTTCTAATCTCACTGCCTCATGGTCAGAAAATATAATTTTTATGGGCTAGTCTCTTCTCTGATCCAGCTTTCTAGTCCTATTCTCAACTCTGACACCATATCCTCAGACAACACCTTTGGTTCACCTGCATGTTAACTATTGGGCTCAGCAAAAATTAGTAAAGTCATGGGCCCCTTGGAATATACCTAAAATAGACCTACTAAATTTTTCCATAAAGAAGACACCAAATATCATTTGCTATATTCTTACCTTTAGATTCCTTATTAATTAACAATTTTTCTGCTTTATATCTTAGTGCATTTTTAGCCACCAAGTTCCAGATGTTACCATGATGCCAACCTGACTTCCTTGGGCAGACGACCTAATATGTCCCAGAACCCTACCTCTCCAGAGCCCTGCCCAGCTAGGGAAAGAGAGAGACAGGCTGGAGGTATGAACTGACCTTCCAACAACCATGTTCAGAGTAGAAGCAATTACAGAAGCCAATCTTAAGTTTGATTTCTTGAATTGATTTTATAATGATATTAATCAGATAGTCCTTCATTGGGTCAAAGGGGCATTCTGACAATATGATATGAAAAACTATCAAATCCTAAAAGTTTTCTAAATAAAAGGAGAAAATTCTCTGTTGTTGTGGTGGTCTGGTGTCGGGCTGTGCCACGGAGAAGAGAGCGGACGTCCAGAGCAAAGGGGTACACAAATCTTTATTATAGGATGGGGGGGGGTTTGGTTCAGACCACGTGGAGCTAGCCGGCAATGGCCGACCATGGGGGGAGAGCAGGGAGCGAGACCTCAGAGAGGGAGAGCTGAGAGCCCAGAGAGAGAGGGGGGGGGTGAGGGGTCTTTTTATTGGGTGACAACCAGGGATGATGTGTAGGGCCAGGATTGGTTGAAGGGGGCAATGCTAGGGTTTCGCGTGGCGTAGTGAAACCTGGGGGTGGAGACTGCATCAGAATAACTCCTCAGCAACATCTCCTCCTATCCCTTTATATCTAAATGGACACAGTAAAGAAAAATGGAATGGAGCAGGCTTAAATGTTTTAGAGGAATGCCATGCTCAGGTGGGAAGATGTAGGACTTTCTGTGGAGGAGGGAAGGCTTAAATGGCTGCGAACCTTGTGAGATTTATGCGTCCTCCTGTGCTCAACCCCTCTTTAGAGAGAGAGACTTACCTGGAGAGACTCATCTCATAGGTTTAAGCGCAGCCTGCTCAACCATCTCTTCACAATATCTCTACATCTTTTCTATCTTTCTATCTAGTAATTGCATAAGATGTACAAAGTCCGTAAAAGACTATCATGGCGCAGAAACCTTTTGGGCATAAACCTAAATGATATAACAAAATAGGAAGGGACAAGTAGGGGAGTAGTAAAAGCCAGTATGGTGTGAAGAGAAGGATTGGTGTGTAAAGGAACATTCCCTGTTTGGGTGGGGAAAGGGGCGAGGGTACATAATGAGGGGGAGGTGGGAGGCATGACCCACCAAACAGAGGGGCTATTTGGCATTGTATAGTCCTCAAGGCAACAGTCTGTAAAGTCTATGAATTACTCAGGATCAGTCTATGAAAAACCAGCAGCGTGAAGGGAAATAAGCTGCTTCAAAATTGTGTAAAATGTATATAGGGTATGTCAGAAAGTCCGATACAAGTCTCAGTCGAAGTACATGGCTAGGGGAAGAATTGGCAGGGGATGCAACGCTGCATGAGGGAGGTCAGCCGCTGGAATGTTGCTTTTCTGTAGATAGCCAGCTGGAACTGCTAACACGTGACAAGCAGGTCAGAAGCAGGAACGGTAACCAGGCATGAAGAAAGTTCTGTCCTTGGAGTCTGTGTATCAGGTTCTTCAGATCGTGTTGAGTGACATCTAGGGTTTCGGGGGGTGTGCCAAGGTAGTCGTGCCATCTAGTGGGTGACGTCAGGGTGTGCAGGGGTTCAGATGGTTTTTCCGGGATTCCTGTGAAAGAAACACAAACAATCTGCTTCTCGTGGTTAATTTGAACTGGTAACAAGTTATAGGTTTGTTATAGTTGATACCTCGATGATTATAATTGGTTTAGAATCTCTTTATGATTTTATTTAAAGGTCATCTAATGTGACCTCCTGTAGCAGCCTCTACCGCAGGATCTTGAGACCAATTTTAGTTAAAATATGTATTTTAAACAGACTCAAATTGCTTAGAGAGTTAACGCATATTCGTGGCAATGATTTTAACGTTTACAGTACCAAATTGATGCCAGATCTGTTGTGGATTAATTTTCACAAGATAGTTTACAGGGAACCTTTGGGGGCCCTTCAAAGGTGTCCTGTATATAAAATTTATATAGTTTAATTTTGGGAATGAATAGTCACGTTGAACATTTAGACTTTTACCTAAATAGTAAGTTACCTTAACAAATTAATTTTTACCTTGTCTGGTAAAAGTGTAGCTGTAGGGTTACACTTTTGACTGTTAAGTTAGTGTTACCAAACTTGAGACATACCCATAAACATTTAGTTATAACAAACTGGAGGAAAAAGAACTTTTGTTATAAAAACACATTATTTAAAAACAAATTTAAATCTGTCATTAGTCACACAGTTTAAGACTAAACACTTACATATATACCAAAACTATATATAAAATTCAAAAGAGGGAGAAAGAAAAAAAATTTTGGAATGTTTCTGGACATCTCCAGAAACTTTGGCTGTGGTGAGGTAAGATGGCGGCGGCCTGAGAAATCGCTGACAGCGAGTGCTCTGATAGCATCGTCGGCAACGGTAGGATTTTCTGCCTTTAGCAGGCCAGTCAATAAGGGGGGGGGGGGCACCAAAGAAGTGATTACAGTTTAATTTGGGTTAACAATTAGAGCAAAGGTGACACGGACTAGCGGGGCTCCAGAATTCCCAGGCGGCGCCAGGCAAGGCGAGTGCGCCGGGCATTGTCCTCCGCCCGCCCGGGAAGGCGGCTCCTCCGCCGGTTGCAGAGCCCGGCGGGCAGAGGACCCGGAGAGAGCACTTTAGCTCGGGGGCTGCCTCTTGGGAGTCGCGAGGGTCCACCGCGACCCTGAGGGTGGATCCAAAGACTTCTTGAGTATAGCTCTCATTGGATCAAAGGACTTGGAGCTAGTTTTCATTTTTGAGAAATCCTTTAAAAAAGTCTGGAGGGCGGGGTTTCCCAGAAGATGGCGCCCGGAGAAGCGGCCAGCCTTTGAGCTCCGGACACATCTCGTGTAAACAATAGGATTTTCTGCCTTTAGCAGGCCAGCCAATAAGGGGCCATAACGGTCATACCAAGGATGTGTCTATAACTTAATTTGGGTTAAGAATTAGAGTAGGGGGAAAAAATTCTTTTTTCTTCCTTTTAATTTTCAAGCATACATCCTTCCCGCCGCCCCCCCCCCCAAGCAGTGCCTGGGACCAGCTACTAGCAGGATACCCCATACCACCAAACAGGGTTTTTTTTTTTTTCTTTTTTTTCTTTTTTTTTTTTTTTTTTTAATTCACTGATACACATTTGGGAAGTTCCTCGCACTGCTCTTTAATTACAACTCTTCTTCTTATCTTCTCCCTTTTCTCTCTCTTATCTCTCTCTATCTCTCTCTCTCTTTTTTTTTTTTTAATCTTGTCATACACTTCTTTCTTCTTTGCCTTTCTGAATTTGTGAATTACTTTGGGGAAGAAATCTGACCCAGAGTGGACTCTCTACGTGTGTATCTCTGCTCTAGCTCCCTTTACACTCTTGTTACCCTTAGAATATACACTGGATATTAGATTTGCATAACTGTCTATTCTTGCTATCCTCTCTTCCTTTTCTCTTTCTTCACTGGGATTTGGTTACTATTTTTTCACGGACTGGAGAAATTGTTTGGCTAACTGGTAACGATTAAACTCCTTCAATACTTACTTCAGTTGCTACTGTTATTCCGGAGGTTGGTGAGTGCAATTGTCATAAAGGTATTTAGTACAGTGTTACTTGTGCTCAAAACACAACAACTGAGGAACAACAGAGCATTAAAAAAAAAAAAGAGAGAGAAACACATAAATTAAAAAAAAAAAATGGGTAGATTAAAAACAAATAAAACTGCTACCCCAATGAATGAAGACAAGAGCCCAGAAGAAACCACAAATCAGTCAGAAGTAACCATAGATAAGAAAAGTATGCAAGCAATAATAAACTTATTAATCACAGAAATGAAAACAACATTGGAGGAAAGAAATGGCAGTATTAGGGAAACAACAGTTGAGACCCCCAAGGAAAATACTGATTATGTTGAGACAATTAGAGAACTGAAAGCTGAAATAGCTGTAATGAAGAAAGAAGCTGAGGCAAGGGAAAGCAGACTAACAGAAGCAGAAAACAGAATTAGTCAGACAGAGGATGAGTTAGAGAAAACTAAGAAGGAGGTGAAAGAGCTTAAAAAGAGATTGAGAGACACTGAAAACAACAACAGAGACATATGGGATGATCTCAAAAGAAGTAACATTCGTATAATTGGCCTGCCAGAGGAAGAAAGAGAGGAAGGGGAAGCAAACATCCTAGAGGAAATAATACAAGAAAATTTCCCAGACCTGAATAACAGAAAGGATATCAAGGTGCAAGAGGCCCAGAGAGTACCAAACAGAATCAACCCAGACCTGAAAACACCAAGACACATCATAGTCACAATGAGAAGAAGTAAGGATAAAGAAAGGATCCTAAAGGCTGCAAGAGAGAAACAAAAAGTCACATACAGGGGAAAACCCATAAGACTTTCTGCAGATTTTTCAACTCAAACTCTAAAAGGCAGAAGGGAGTGGCAAGATATCTATCGAGCCCTGAATGAAAAAGGGTTTCAACCAAGGATTATGTATCCTGCTAGACTTTCATTCAAGCTAGATGGAGGGATCAAAACCTTCTTAGACAAACAACAGTTAAAGGAGGCAACTATCACCAAGCCGGCCCTGAAAGAGGTACTAAAAGACCTCTTATAAACAAGAACATCACTATAATACTTGTAATATATCAGAGTAAACAAATTGTTTTTTAGAACAATGGCACTACAATACATTAAATCCATAATATCAATAAATGTCAATGGCTTAAACTCACCCATCAAAAGGCACAGGGTGGGGGGATGGATCAGAAAACATAACCCAACCATATGCTGCTTGCAAGAATCACATCTGTCACAACAAGATAAACACAGACTTAAAGTGAAAGGATGGAAAACTATCATACAGGCTAACGGTCCACAAAAAAGGGCAGGAACAGCCATTCTCATCTCAGACACGATAGATTTTAAATTGAATAAAGTAATAAAAGATAGGCAAGGACATTACATAATGATTAGAGGATCAATCAGCCAAGAAGACTTAACAATTATTAACATCTATGCACCCAACGAGGGACCATCTAAATACATTAAACACCTATTGAAAGAATTTCAAAAATACATCAATAGTAATACAATAATAGTGGGAGACTTCAATACCCCACTCTCACACTTAGACAGATCAACAAAGCAGAGAACCAATAAAGATACAAGAGAATTGAATGAAGAGATTGACAGACTAGACCTCTTGGACATTTTCAGACTCCTCCACCCCAAAAAACTGGAATACACCTTCTTTTCAAATCCACACAACACATACTCAAGGATAGACCACATGTTAGGCCACAAAGACAGCATCAATAAATTCAAGAGCATTGAAATCATCCCAAGTATCTTCTCAGACCACAGTGGAGTAAAACTAACTTTTAACAACAAACGGAAAATTATTAAAAGACATAGAATTTGGAAACTAAACAACATGCTCCTTAAGAACCACTGGGTCAGACACTCACTCAAACAGGAAATTCAAATGTTCCTGGAAACTAATGAAAATGAAGACACAACCTATCAAAATATTTGGGACACAGCTAAAGCAGTACTGAGAGGGAAACTTATAGCTATACAATCACATATTAAACACCAAGAAGAAGCCCAAATGAACGAACTTACTACACACCTCAAGGACTTAGAGGAAGAGGAACAAAGGAACCCTAAGGCAACCAGAAGGACAGAAATCACTAAAGTTAGAGCAGAAATAAACAACATCGAAAATAAAAGAACCATACAAAAGATCAATGAAGCCAAATGTTGGTTCTTTGAAAGATTAAACAAAATTGACAAACCCCTAGCCAGACTCACCAAACAAAAAAGAGAGAAGACTCAAATTAATAGAATTGTAAACGATACAGGAGATATCACAACTGACACCACAGAAATCCAGAGAATTCTGCGAAACTTCTATAAAGATCTATATGCCACCAAGCTAGAGAATCTGGAAGAAATGGAACAATTCCTAGAAACCTATGCACTTCCAAAACTGAACCAAGAAGAACTACAAAATCTAAATGCACCAATCACAGACAAAGAAATTGAAACCGTTATTAAGAATCTCCCCAACAACAAAAGTCCTGGACCAGATGGCTTCACAAACGAATTCTACAAAACTTTCAGGAAACAGTTAATACCCATACTTCTTAAGCTATTCCATAAGATTGAAGAAACAGGAATACTCCCTTCCACCTTTTATGAAGCCAACATCACCCTGATACCAAAAGCTGATAGGGACAGAACAAAAAAGGAAAACTACAGACCAATATCTCTGATGAACATAGATGCCAAAATATTAAACAAGATCTTGGCCAACCGGATACAGCAACACATCAAAAAGATTGTTCATCATGACCAAGTGGGATTCATCCCAGGAATGCAAGTCTGGTTCAACATCCGTAAATCAATCAATGTCATTCATCACATCAATAAAAGCAAAGCCAAAAACCACATGATTATCTCAATAGATGCAGAGAAAGCCTTTGACAAAATCCAACACCCATTCATGCTCAAAACTCTACAAAAAATGGGAATAGATGGGAAATTCCTCAAGATAGTGGAGTCTATATATAGCAAACCTACAGCCAACATCATACTCAATGGAGAGAAGCTGAAAGCATTCCCCCTCAGATCAGGGACTAGACAGGGCTGCCCACTGTCACCGTTACTCTTCAACATAGTATTGGAAGTTCTTGCCATAGCAATCAGGCAAGAGAAAGAAATCAAAGGGATACAGATTGGAAGGGAAGAAGTCAAGCTCTCACTATTTGCAGATGATATGATAGTATACATAGAAAGACCTAAAGAATCCAGTAGAAAATTACTGGAAGTTGTTAGGCAATATAGCAAGGTATCAGGCTACAAAATCAATGTACAAAAATCAGTGGCATTTCTTTATGCAAACACTAAATCTGAAGAAGAAGACATCCAGAAATCACTCCCATTTACTGTTTCAGCAAAATCAATCAAATACCTAGGAATAAAGTTGACCAAAGAAGTGAAAGACTTGTATGCTGAAAACTATGAGTCGCTACTCAAGGAGATAGAAACTGATACCAAGAAATGGAAAGATATCCCATGCTCATGGATTGGAAAAATAAATATCATCAAAATGAACATTCTCCCCAGAGACATATACAAATTTAATGCAATACCCATCAAAGTTCCACCAAGCTTCTTTAAGAGAATAGAACAAACACTACAATCATTTATCTGGAACCTGAAAACACCTAGAATTGCCAAAACCATCCTAAGGAAAAGAAACAGAAATGGAGGCATCACACTCCCAGACCTTAAACTATATTATAAATCCATCATCATCAAAACAGCATGGTACTGGAACAAAAATAGGCACACAGACCAGTGGAACAGAACTGAAAGCCCAGAAGTAAATCCCAACACCTATGGGCATCTAATCTTTGATAAGGGGGCCCAAAGGATTAAATGGAAGAAGGAGGCTCTCTTCAATAAATGGTGCTGGGAAAACTGGGTTGAAACATGCAGAAGAATGAAATTGAACCACTTTATCTCACCAGAAACAAAAATCAACTCCAAATGGATCAAAGACCTAGATGTCAGACCAGAAACAATCAAATACTTAGAGGAAAACATTGGTAAAACACTTTCCCATCTACACCTCAAGGATATCTTTGATGAATCAAACCCAATTGCAAGGAAGACCAAAGCAGAAACAAACCAATGGGACTACATCAAATTGAAAAGCTTCTGCACATCCAAAGAAACTATTAAACAAACAGAGAGACCCCTCACAGAATGGGAGAAGATCTTCACATGCCAGACATCAGACAAGAAACTAATCACCAAAACATATAAAGAGCTCAGCAAACTCAGCCGCAAAAAAGCAAATGACCCCATCCAAAAATGGGCAGAGGAAATGAACAAAACATTCACCACAGAGGAGATCCAAAAGGCTAACAAACATATGAAAAACTGCTCTAGGTCACTGATTGTCAGAGAAATGCAAATTAAGACAACACTAAGATACCACCTCACTCCTGTAAGAATGGCATACATCAAAAAGGACAGCAGCAACAAATGCTGGAGAGGATGTGGGGACAGAGGAACTCTTTTACATTGCTGGTGGGAATGTAAATTGGTACAGCCTCTGTGGAGAGCAGTCTGGAAAACTCTCAGAAGGCTAGACATGGACTTTCCATATGACCCAATAATTCCTCTCCTGGGGTTATACCCCAAGGACTCCATAACACCCAACCAAAAAGAGGTGTGTACTCCTATGTTCATAGCAGCACAATTCATAATAGCTAAAACCTGGAAGCAACCCAGGTGCCCAACAACAGATGAATGGCTGAGAAAGCTGTGGTATATATACACAATGGAATACTATGCAGCTATCAAGAACAATGAACTCACCTTCTCTGACCCAGCTTGGACAGAGCTAGAAGGAATTATGTTAAGTGGACTAAGTCAGAAAGTTAAAGATGAGTATGGGATGATCCCACTCATCAACAGAAGCTGACTTAGAAGATCTGAAAGGGAAACTAAAAGCAGGACCTGATCAAATTGTAAGTAGGGCACCAAAGTAAAAACCCAGTGGTGAGGGGTAGACATGTAGCTTCCTGGGCCAGTGGGGGGTGGGAATGGGTGGGAGGGATGGGTCACGGTCCTTTGGTGATGGGAATGGTGTTTATGTACACTCCTAGCAAAATGTAGACATATAAATCAGTAGTTAATTAATATGAGAGGGGGAAATCAATTGTATGTCTCAAAGGTTCTCAAAAGACAAACTGAATCTTTTTAATAGATAGGCTACGTGTTTGATATGCGGACTCTCTCAAAAGCCTAGACCAAGTAGATTAGAAGCTTCCAATAGCACAGCTATATACAAGATACTGGGTACTGTACAGCAAACCATAACAAAGGGACTTTTCAAAGTTAACCCAATTAACAAATAATGTGATGATAATATTAACTATTGATTGTCTTTTTGAACCCTAAGACAGCAGGAACCTCACATCTTCACTATAGAGCCCCTACTTCCCCCAGTCCTGGCACCCTTGGATAGGGCTCACTTTCCCGTATGCTTCTCCCAATCCATACCAAATAATATTGCATCCGCCGATCACAACCTAACCAAAGCAACGATTGCCATCTCAACATGCTTCACCTCAGTGTGTATCCAGAGACTTCACGTGTGGAATGACAACCCTTCAGCTTCATTACTCGGGTGAGACCTTTCCTTTTATAGTACACTCTAATTTCATCTCAGGTAGTTCACTTTCTAACAAAGTCCCATAACCTAGACATACACCAGTTTCTGTGAGAGAGAGCGTATGTGCACACGTATCCATAAACTACTGCAAAATATATACCTGAAAGCAGGATTACACTAGAGTTTGCAGTGAGTACCTCCCTAACACTTCCTCTCCACTATTCCAATCTTGGGATCCATGATTGCTCAACAAATTGTTTGGCTTTGTATGTTAACTCTCTTTTCAATCACCAGGTTCCAGATGCCACCAGGATGCTGGCTAGGCTTCCCTGGATTGAAGACCCCACCAATGTGTCCTGGAGCTCAGCTTCCCCAGAGACACACCTTACTAGGGAAAGAGAGAGGCAGACTGGGAGTATGGACCGACCAGTCAACGCCCATGTTCAGCGGGGAAGCAATTACAGAAGCCAGACCCTCTACCTTCTGCAACCCTCAACGACCCTGGGTCCATGCTCCCAGAGGACTAGAGAATGGGAAGGCTATCATGGGAGAGGGTGGGTTATGGGGATTGGGTGGTGGGAATTGTGTGGAGTTGTACCCCTCCTACCTTATGCTTTTGTTCACTAATCCTTTCTTAAATTAAAAATTTAAATAAAAAAAAAAATGAAGCATAAAAAAAAAAAAAAAAGAAACTTTGGCTGTGTCCAGCATTTTTATATAAAGCCAATTGCCTTTTAGAGTAATCCAAGCAGATGGGTCATGCAAAAAAAAATTTTTTTTTTGTCATTCAACACACTCACTCACAAAAACAACTGGCCAGTTATAACATAAGACATACAGGGAAAGGGTAGGAGAGAGGTCTCTGTGAGCCAGATTTTGTAGGTTCTGCCATGTCGCATTATGGGTCCTGGGATGTATCCTGCATCTGGTCCTCTTGTAGTATTTCTTGTTCTTCAGGAATAACAGCGCCATCCTGCAGGTATTGTCGGACATGGCAGGCAGGAACCCAGACAGGTTTAGAGAAATTTTGAGGAAAAATGCATGCGAAACCCCTTCCCATGGTCAATAATGGGTTGACCCTTTCCAAATTTTATCGAGTGGGTCTCTCCATTTCACCTTAATAGATGGGAGGGTAGATGGTGTTTGCCAGTGAAGAATAATAGGGGGTAAGGCCGAGTTATTGCAAATATTAAAGAGATTTAACGTAGTTAAGGCTTTTGCTAGCTGGATATTGGGGGGATATGTTCCTCCTTTATCTTTATTTAGTTGAGCCTTAAGAGTTTGATGGGCCCTCTCGACAATGCCTTGTCCCTGTGGATTGTAGGGAATGCCCGTGGTATGAGTAATATTCCAGAGGGAACAAAATCTTTAAATTGTTTGCTTGTAAGCATAGGTGCATTGTCTGTTTTCAAAAATAATGGGACCCCCATAACGGCAAAACAAGAAGGCATATGGCTTACAAGCTTTTTAACACTTTCTCCTGTCTGAGCTGTAGCCCACATAAATTTAGAAAAGGTATCAATTGAGACAAACACATATTTTTGTTTGCCAAAGTTTGGTATGTGGATGACATCAATTTGCCAAATAGCATTAGCTTTTAAACCTCAGGGGTTAACCCCAAGGGTCTGGATAACAGGTGTCTTTATGAGACTTGCACAAGAAGAGCATGTAGCAAGGATATGTTTTAACTGTGGTACAGGAAACATCAGGGAATCGAGCTCGAAGGCCTTTAAGATTAACATGGGTTAGAGAATGAAAATTAGCAGGATCAGAGACAGAGACTGGGAAAGTTCCTGTGGAGGCAAGTTGGTCAACTGCGGCATTCCCTTCGGACAGGGAACCAGGAAAGAGGGCTGTGGGAACGAAGGTGTTGAATATACAGTGGTTGGGTTCGAGAACAGAGCATAGAGGCGATTTGAATCAAGAGAGGGGAAAGTGGGTTGTCATCAATTTTCACATAAGAACGAGCAAGCCATGGAAGTAAGTTAACAGTATACACACTGTCAGAAAAAAGGTTAAAGGATTCTGGTACAGCTTTTAGTGCAAGAAAAACAGCATAAAGTTCTTTGTACTGAGGGGAATTATCAGGAAGCTCAGTAAAGAGAGGTTTAGGAGATTGTTTGTCTGGGTAATATATAAGGGCAGCAGCTCCCCTTTTTCCGCCATCAGTAAAGATTGTAGGAGCAGAGGGAATGGGATCCTGAGAGAAAAGTTTAGGTGCTAGTAGAGGCAGAAGAGGTAAAGAAGTTATCAATTTATTAGAAGAAAAATGGTTATCTATTTGTCCTGGAAAATCCACGAAGCTTATGGCAAAGCGGGAATGATGGCGTATAAGCCACTCTATATCTGTGAGAGAAAAGGGCAGAATGATTAAATCCGGTTCTTTCCCTAAGACCTGCACAGACCTATTTCTCCCTTGGCGAACCATGAATGCTAACGCGTCTATCTCAGTGAGGAGTCTTGGAGCTCCTCCTACTGGCGTGTGAAGCCATTCGAGAACCCCATGGTCTTGCCACAGTGCCCTACTACTGTGGGGGTGGAGTTGAAGATTAGAAGGTTTACCGGAGAGGAGGGGGAGAATGGAACAAGGCGCATGTCCTGGAGGGCCTGGTTAACCCTTTCCAGTGCCAAGGAGGCTTCAGGAGTTAACTTACGTTTTGAAGAGGGCTGTTTGTTTCCTTTCAACAGGTCAAACAGTGGTTGGAGGCAGCTTGTGGGCAGATAGAGATACTGCCTAAGCCAATTTAAATTTCCTAGAAAACTTTGTAAAGAAGCAAGAGTAAGGTTAGAAGGGAAGGTAACATTAGGTTTTAAGGGACGAATTTGCATTAGAGAAATCTCTGAACCTAGGAAGGATATTGGAGGGATTAGCTGTATCTTCTCAGGGGCTACATTAAGGCCGCTTTTCTTTAATGCAGGAATGAGAAAATCACGTAAGGCATAGAGATCTGTATCTGATTTTCCCCATATTAAAATATCATCTGTATAATGAAAAATATTAAGGCTCTTATGAATATATGGGACAAGGGCAGATTTAACAGCCTCCTGACAAATTGTAGGACTAGTGGCCATACCCTGGGGCAGCACCACCCATTCAAATCTATCAGCAGGGCTGGCGTTATTAATAGATGGAACAGAGAAGGCAAAACGTTTACAATCTCGCGGATGCAAGGGGATAGAGAAAAAACAATCTTGTATATCAATAGCTATGATTGGAATTCCCGTGGGAATTGCAGAAGCAAGAGGCAAACCCCTTTGGGGGGAGCCCCAGTCCTGCATGGTTTTATTTACTGCACGGAGATCTTGAAGGAGGCGCCATTTTCCCGAGGGCTTTTTAATCACAAAGACAGGAGTATTCCATGGGCTTCGAGAATGACAAATGTGTCCCAAGGACAACTGCTCTCGGACGAGCTCTTTTAAAATTTTTAGCTTATCCCTAGGTAAAGGCCACTGTTCCACCCAGGCTCATTAGAAAGCCAGCTTAAGCGGGGAGTTTGGCTACAAACAGTGGCATTTAGTATTGGGGGTGCTGAATAGACCTGGTATCGCGGGAATGAGTTTTATGCTCTGCAGAGGCGTCTTTGGATATCCTAACATCAAGACATTCCAGAAGATCCCTGCCCAGTAAGTTGGTGCTAATATTAGCTACCAAAGGGTGGAAGTGTCCGGCAGAACCTTCTGGGTCTTCCCACATGAGCGAGTCTCATGTGCAAAATGCTCTTGTCATCCCTCCTATTCCATGTAAACTAGGTCCAGGGATAAGTTCCCAATCTTGGGGAACCTCTTCTTGCCTTAAAATCGTCTTTTCTGCCCCCGTGTCAATCAAAAATTTAAAAGGAATATTGCCAATCTTTACTGTCATAGAAGGGTGGCCCCGTTCTAAAACAGGAGTGGTCCACAATATCTCATGCCCCAAATTTGTACCATTCAGGGGCGAACCATCTTTATGAAATTGGGACCAACAATCTCTCTTCCAATGAAACCCCTTACGACATTTTGGACAAACAGTACGTGGTCTCTGGCTCCCTGACTGAAAGCGGGGTTGCTCTGGCTGGAGGCGTGGTTTCCCTGACTGGAGGCGTGGTCGCAACTTATCAGGACATTGGCGTAACCAATGTCCTTGGCGACCGCACTGAAAGCAGGCCCCGTTTTGCTTACATGGGGCAACTGCATAGACCTGTGTCGTAGCGGGTGCCCCATAATTGCCTGATGTAAGTTCCTGTGTCTCTAGAATCCAATTATCTGGGTGTAGGTGTTTAAGATTAAGGCATACCTGACGGAATTGTGGTGTCATGCCTTCCCAGACAATAGAGCACAGGAGTAGTTTGCGGACATCAGGATTATAAACCTTTCTCTCTAAGCTTCTCTTCACCCTTGAGATGAAGCTCGCCAATGATTCATCAGAGCCTTGGTGAAAAGAGTTAATGGAAGCTGACGGATCTACATCAGGTGTGGTCACCCTTTCCCATGCTTGTGTTGCACAGATGCGTACCTGTTCAAAATAACCGGTTGGAAACCTGGCTTCTGCCTGCTGAGCTCCAGATTAATAAGCTCCTGCTCCAAACAAAGCATCAGAATTCCATTCTACCTGTTTGTTACTATTTTCCTGCGATTGTCTAGAGCACTCATTGTGGAAGCATGCCTGCCACTGAAGATAGAGTGGGTCTGGGAGTGCAGCATGAGCCAGATCTTTCCAGTCTCGTGGTGTATTTAAATGCTGGTAAAAACTCCTCAAGACGGACTTGGTCCATGGAGAATGCGTTCCGTCCTCCCTGACTTCTTGTCTGAGTATTCCAAAACCTTTAGAGGAATATGGCTGCCACGGCTGAGGGTTTTGTTTAGAAGGGGCCAAGTTTACCAGGAATGTGTGGATTTGGTCCAATGGCACGGGAGAGGGAGCTACAGAAGTGGAAAGTGCTGTAGAAACTGCTGTAGTGGCTGCAGGGGAGACTAAACGCATATCTACGGGAATGGAGCTCCCGGGGCGGACTGCACATGGTTTAAAATCCTTAAATGCTGAAAAAATATCCTTCAGCTCTCGTATCTCAGCCACTAGGTCCCTTAATGGTGACGTATCAGCAGGGGGCGGGGTCAGGGACGAGGAAGCCTCAGGCAGAACTGAAACCTCGGTGGCAGGGGCCGGGGGCGGAGCTGAAACCAGGGCGGCAGGGGCCGGGGGTGGGGTCAGGAACATGGAAGCTGCAGGCGGAGCTGAAACCAGGGCGGCAGGGACAGGGGAGGTTCAGGAATGCAGAAGCTGCAGGCGGGGCTGAAACCGGGCAGCAGGGGCGGGGGGGGGGGGGTTCAGGGTCGCAGAAACCTCAGGTGGAGCTGAAACCGCGGCGGCAGGGGCCGGGTCAGGAAAATGGAAGCTGCAGGCGGAGCTGAAACGGGGACGGCAGGAGCAGGTGGGGGTGTTCAGGGACACAGAAGCTGCAGGCGGAGCTGAAACCAGGGCGGCAGGGGCAGGGGTGGGGTTCAGGAACGCAGAAACTGCAGGCGGAGCTGAAACCGGGGAGGCAGGGGCCGGGGGCGGGGTCAGGGACGCCGAAACCTCAGGTGGAGCTGAAACCAGGGCGGAAGGGGGTGGGGTCAGAGGAGGAGTGTCCAAACACGTGTGCGTGTCTGTGGGAATGGAATTCTTGGGTTTAGCCACTGATCGCTTAGGATGTCTAAGTCTTAAGCACATGTGATTTAACTCTTGTACCTCAGCCTCAAGGTCACTTATCCTTATGGCATACCACGTTTTACATATCTTGAAAGTGGCGACCATAGTTAAAAAAATCCAAGGGGTAGCGAAAATTAAACCGTTTATGACAGCGCGAATCTGTCCCAGGTCAAGAGATAATGACTGGGACACCTCCTCATAAAACGAGAAATTTCCCATGGTGGAGGGAAACGCAGGGCCACGGAAGTGGGCGGATGCCACTTACCTGTGTCTGGGTGGTTTCGGAGACCTCAGGCTGGGCAGTGGTGTGGGTACGGTACACGATGGGCGCCAGATGTTGTTGTGGTGGTCTGGTGTTGGGCTGCGCCACGGAGAAGAGAGCAGACATCCAGAGCAAAGGGGTACACAAATCTTTATTATAGGATGGGGGGGGTTTGGTTCAGACCACGTGGAGCCAGCCGGCAATGGCCGACCACGGGGGGAGAGCAGGGAGCGAGACCTCAGAGAGGGAGAACTGAGAGCCCAGAGAGAGAGGAGGGGGGGTGAGGAGGCTTTTTATTGGGCGACAACCAGGGGTGACGTGTAGGGCCAGGATTGGTTGAAGGGGGCAATGCTAGGGTTTCGCACGGGGTAGTGAAACCTGGGGGCGGAGACTGCATCAGAATAACTCCTCAGCAACAATTCTCCTTCTCCACCTAGCTACAGTTTGTAATGATATTGTTGATTGGAATACTCTAATCAAGTATGAGCCTCCAGACAGCACTGCAGAACTCTGCATTGCAGCAAATAAGGAATACAAATACACTGAGTAGTAAAAAAATATATGTTGATGGAATTGGACCTTTAATGATTGTCAGCAACAAGAAATATTAAAAGAGCTCTGCAGTTGCTGAATCAGCAGTAACTAAGAAAGGCAATCAGTATGACAGCAGCAGACATGAATTATCAGGAAACACATCAATAGTTTAGTGGGTAAGACTCAGCTTTCCTGGAACTCACAGAATGGGTGATGTCTGCTTGTTTACATTCCCACTCTCAGACTCTGTACAGTTCCCCCAGCTCCCAAGCTTGCTCTCCTATAGAATACTCTCCAGACAAAATGGTCTTCATGCAACAGGATCATGTCACTACTTTACTCTAAACCCTCATATGGTGTCACATTGCTCCAGAGTAAAGCTTCCTTTCAATGTAATAAATCTTCAGATTTAGGACATCCTTTACATGTGAAGAGCCCTCCCAAGGTTCTGGAAGGAAGTCCTGGCAGTATATTCACATGGATGTACTTTCTGTTTAATTTGCAAATGTAAGCTATTTTAACTATAACTGTCTAGTTTGAATATCCCATCTGTCACAGTTCTCTTTGAGTCAAATGGTGCTGGAATAGACAGGCACTTTAGGATCTACTTAAAGAGAGAAGCATCTAGACTGAGTTAAAGGGCTGTTACTGTCAGTTATTTCCATGGAATGTTATTCCAGAGATACTTCCACCATCCAGTGTGCTAGCACCCATTGAGACAGTGGAGCGCAAGGCTAGAGGTCACAGGAACTTGTCCTCACCTTGCCAGAAATATGTAGACAGGGAGTCAGGTGGTAATGCAGTGGTTAAATGCATGTGGCACAAAGTGCAAGGGCTGACGTAAAAATCCCGGTTCGAGCCCCCGGCTCCTCACCTGCATGGGCGTTGCTTCGCAGGCGGTGAAGCAGGTCTGCAGGGGTCTTTCTCTCCCCCTCTCTGTCTTCCCTTCCTCTCTCCATTTCTCTCTGTCCTATCCAACAATGATGACAACAAGAATAAATACAAATAAAACAAAAAGGGCAACAAAAGGGAATAAATATTTCTAAAAAATAAAAAAGAAATATGTAGACAGTGGATGAGAAAAACGGTTTGAAATGTACGAAGTTAGAAGCTACTCTAGAAATGCTTGTGAAAGCTGAGAAATGTTTCTCCAGTTTCCCAATTTATATTTGTCATACCATCAAACAGTTGTAAAGTAAAAAGAATTTTTTTCTATGCTATGAGTAAAAACTCATAGATTTTAAGCAAACTAACTAAAGAAAGACTGAAATATCTTCCTATTCTTCCTATAGAAAATAATTATGTAAAGTAAAGAGGCGGTCAGTAAATTAGCAAAAAATAATGGGGAGGAAAATCAGTTACTTAGTAAAAACAAAGTGGGTAATTTGTTGAATGTTGCAGTGTCTGTGGCATAGGAAAGGGGAAACCCCACTTTTCTTTAACCTTTCTAGGTTCTGTGACTGGGGTCCTGGAAATGAAACTGACAAAAGAGATTAGCAAGAGAAAAGCAAGGGGGACAGGTGGCCGCGCACCTAGTTAAGCACTCACATTGTACAAGGACCCAGGTTCAAGTCCATGCTCCCCACCTGCAGGAGGAAACCTTCATGAGTGACCAAGTAAGGGTTGCTAGTGTCTCTGTCTCCCCCCTTTTCTATCTTCCCCTCCTCTCTCAATTTCTCTCTGTCTCTAGCTAATAAAAGAATAAATAAAAATTGAGAGAGAATAGCAAATAGAGATCATTAACTGGAGAAACTCAGTAATAAGTAACTCAAAGGGTGGTTAGAACTTTGGGGTTTAGTGTTGAGAAATAACAAGACAAAAAGAATTAGGGATGTCAGCAAATAGGGAAGAATAAGAAGGAAAAAAATAAGAAGGAAACTAAGACGATAAAGGTTGTCTTAGTGAGATTTGCTATGCAGCTCATAGCCAGCTGTTCCAAATTACAAATAGATTGAGCAATCAAATGAATAAAATGAATGAATGAATAATTGAATGAATGAATGAATGAATGAATGGAGTTATTAAGGCCTGAGTGTAAAGGGATTAGCAACAAACACCAACCCTGACTGTTACTATACCTTATTTCATTTACAACACATTATCATAGATATGTCATGATGAAATACATTTGATTCACTGAAAAGCAGGGGAGGATTGTCATTCTTTTCAAATGGATTTTATATTTGCATATTAAAAGGTCAAGGTAAGGAAACTGCTGAAGGCAAATAATTAAGCTACAGAGACCCATACACATCTGAGAGGATATACCAGGTAAGCAGTACATTTTTAAATAATTAATTAATTAATTAGTTTGTTTGTTTTTACCAAATAGCATAGTACTGAGGCTCATTCTTATTAACCTTGTGTAGTACAAACTGCTTTTCCAAATTGTTATTAAAACTCTGATTTCCTTCTCAGTAGCTGGAAGAACTTTCAGGGATCATCAGGGCTGATGGCTCCTATGTTAGCAATATATCAGGAGGACCTAGAAGTATGTTAAAAACTCAGTGGCAGGGAGTCGGGTGGTAGCACAGTGAGTTAAGCATTCATGGCGCAGAGTGCAAGGACCAGCTTAAGGTTCAAGCCCCCAGCTCCCCATCTTCAGGGGAGTCGCTTCACAGGTGGTGAAGCAGGTCTGCAGGTGTCTATCTTTCTCTCCCCCTCTCTGTCTTCCCCTCCTCTCTCCATTACTCTCTGTCCTATCCAACAACAATGACATCAATAACAACAACAATAATAACTATAACAATAAAACAACAAGGGCAACAAAAGGGAATAAATAAATATTAAAAAAAAAAAAACTCAGGGGCAGCAATATCACTCACCTGGGAGGGTGCCTGCTTTGCCATGAATGTGACACAGGTTTGACACCAGACCCCACCATACTGAGGGAAGCTTTGATACTTCTGTCTCTTTTTTCTCTTATATCTTGAGTTGTTCTAGAGTGGTGAAGGCCCAGAGAAAACAGCAACAGAAAGAACTCATATGCAGAGTTCAAAGGCCAGGAGTCAATCAGTTAGAATCTGGAGGTGGAAATTACAAAGTCACATTTTTAACAGGCTCTTTTCTAAATGTTATCAGTTCTAGACTCCCCAGATTTGCAAACTCTTGCAATTGCTGGATGCTCTTGTTCATTAAACTACACAAATGGTGAAACTGGTATAAGTGAACCTTGAATATTCCTTGGGGAATAGAAAAAAGAAATAACAACTGAGATAGTGGGTTTTAATCTTACTGAAGGGGGTTGGGCAGTGGGTTAAGCACACATGGTGCAAAGCACAAGGTTCCTAGTTTGAGCCCCAGCTCCTCACCTGCAAGGGGGTCACTTCACAAGCAGTGAAGCAGATCTGCCTGTGTCTATCTTTTTCTCCCCCTCTGTCTTCTCCTCCTCTCTCCATTTCTCTCTGTCCTATCTGGCAACAATGACATCAATAACAACAATGATAATAACCACAACAGCAATAAAAACAGTCAGGCAACGAAAAGGAAAATAAATAAATAAAATATTTTAAAAGATTACAAAAGAATCTGTATTTACTTTTGAATGTAAAACATTAACTCCCCAGTAAAGAATTTTAAAAAAAAATCTTACTGAAAAAAACCAAGATCACCTAGTGGCCCAGAAGGTGGAACAGTAGAAAAGGCATTTGACTCTCATGTGTGTGGTCCTGAGTTATATTCCCAGCACTGCATATGCCTCAGTGATGCACTGATTTTCTCTCTCATAAATAAATAAATAGATCATCTTTTTTTTTTTTTTTGCCTCTAGGGTTATTGCTGGGGTTTGGTACCTACACTACGAATCCACTACTCCCGGAGGCCTTTTTTCCCCCCTTTTGTTGCCCCTGTTGTTTTATTGTTGTTGTGGTTATCATTGATGTCATTGTCCTTGGATAGGACAGAAATGGAGAGTTAAGGGGAAGACAGAGAGAGGGAGAGAAAGACACCTGCAGACCTTCTTCACCGCCTGTGAAGCGACTCCCTACAGATGGGAAGCTGGGGGCTCAAACCTGGATTCTTATCCCAGTCCTTGCGCTGTGCACCATGTGCACTTAATCTGCTATCACCGGACCCCTAATAATCTTTTTTTTTTAAGTAGGATCACCTGGAAGCTGTATCACCAACAGATCTAGTTGGTATGTTAGCAACTATCACCTACGTTATTAAAATCAGATTCTGTGGCTAGAAACTATGGTATTGCTATTTTTTAAAGATCCAGAATGAAGATAATGTGTAGGCAAGATGAAGAACACTAATCTAGAAGAAACTAATTTTTAGAAGAATTTTAAGAAACAGAGACTCGATTTTTGCTTTCTGCTTAGGCACTGCTTGATGCCTGCATTTTACAGTCATACTGCCAACAAGCAGTTTGGTGTCAACCCTTTCTGCTGAAACCTTGTGGTTGAGAATCTTGGATTCTGGAGAGAAATTTTCCCAAGATCAAATAACTAATTTCACACTAACTTAGAACCTGAACACAGGATTCTCATTTACAAAGCTGCTGCCACTAAGTACTCCATTAGAATCTCCTTCCCCACTGTACTTCATTTCATAAGCAAGTGTGACTTGATGGATTCTCACTCAATCTTTGGGTCCTCATAGGACTTCCATAGCAAATCACAGGCAGGAAGTAGTTACAGACTGGATTAAATGGGAGGCTAGTTTAGCAGTTCCAGGACACCAATCTATAGCAGTATTTCCCAGGTTTGCCTTACACTCCTGGGGAAATTGCTAGTAAAACAAATTAGCAAGTCTTTCCACTGAAGAGTCTGATTCAGTATCACAAAGTAAAATCTTGGAAAATATAAGTTTAACAAAGCTACAGCTGATTCATATAATCTGCAACCATGGTGAAGATTATGCTAAAATATTAATGATCTCCTAGAGGTCTGGTGGTGGTGGACCCAGCACACATTATCAAACACAAGAGCGCAGGTTCAAGTTCCTGGTTCCCACTTGTAGGAAGGAAACTTCTCAAGTGTTGAAGCAGTGCTACAGGTGTCTCTTCAGCTCTCTGTCCCTCACCCTCAATCCAAAAGAGAGAAAAAGGAAAAAAATAAAATAAAAATAGCCACAGGGAACAGTGACATTATGTAGACACAAGTTCCCCATGATAACTCCAGTGGTGGAAATAATAACAATAATAATAAATATATTTTATCCCACTTAACTCTAATTTTAATAGCAAATTTTTCCCATAATAGGAGCATAGTCATAGTTTAGACTTCACATGACATGTGGTCTCTTTTGCTATTACTCAGTGTGCCTTTTTGGTATGGAAGTCACATGTATGGAAGAATGGGAGGTGCCCAACTCCAATTCAACTACTTACAAAAACAGATGAGGAACTGGACTTGCTCCCATACTGTATTATCTTCTGACTTTACATAGCTACCAAAATATCAGTCTGAAATGGTATCAACTAGAAATGACAGCAATGCAAACAAAAGAGGGTTTGCTATATTTCTAATACCAAAGTTAGACTTGGGTATTGGCTGGTGTTAGGTTAGCAGCTTAGTATTTTGGAAGGGGCAGCAAGTACCTCCAGAAGCCATGGAAATGTATCCTCCTGTGTCAGTGACTAGATCTGGACCATAAATGAACACCAAGTTCATGACTAATTTTACTATCCCAGAAACCAGAGGAAATTCTGCCTAAGATGTAAAGGAAATGGAAAATGGTTCTGATATCTGTTAACACAGGGAAGTAGTGCCTAGAGGCAGTCAACAGTGGCTGCATAATACAGCCTTTTCACAATCTTTCTTCTTCCTACAGATGCAGTTCACATGGATGTAGCTATCTCTTGCACAAAAGGAATAACTACAAAAACCACATCTACTTATTACATCCAGGTTTACATCTAGGCTTTCTAAGCAATGTTCAGTCTTCTTCATTTGGGACAGAGATATCTTCTTACATACATATTTTCTCTAAATAGTGTATCTGCCTCCAACATATCTGCCATACCCAGTGACGGGAAAAGACAAAATAAATAGGTAATACTTGCTGGCATGTACTCTATCCTATTAGAAAAGATTTTGATAACTATTGTGACATTGCCTTGGTAAAAAACAATTCCTTAAGCTGGGTTTCTGTTTCATTTCATTGGGAAGTGATAAAAAGGGCGGGGTTTAGTACTTCTAGACAGAAGAGCAATTTGGTTTCATGAGTGTTCCGGTGCTTGTATTCAGTCTGTAAACATGTTCTCAAGCATGTCTAACCCAACTTACCTCTTACCTGGAGCCTATTTTACCATGTGGCTTATTAAAATTGGCAGTCACTCAGCTATTTCTCTGCAGGTATATATTACCTTTCAGAACTCATATGGTAGGTCTAAAAAGATTACTGAAAACTAACTGAAGATACAACTGTGTACCACATATCAAACTATATTTTTCTCCCCTTGAGGTCTTACACCTATTACAACACAGACAGCACAGCCAGACTCAGCTCTAAAAGGGAATAATGCCTGTCGAGGAAGTCAGCTAGCAGTGGCCTTACAACTGTGGACCCTGAGCTCTGCCCCAAGCAGATTTTAGGTGTAACTGTTAATTGTACTGTGAAGGCGTGTCCTTAAGAAAGTGTTAAAATTAAAAAAAAAAAAAAAAAAAAAAAAGCTGCTGCCTAGTAAAAAAAAAAAAAAAGAAAAGATTAATTGGGGGAGTTGGGTGGTGGGTGGCACATCCCATACAGCACACATGTTACCATGTAGGAGGACCCAGGTTCAAGTTCCACATACCCACTTGCCAGGGAAAAGCTTCACAAGTGGTGAAATAGTGCTGTAGGTGTTTCTTCAGACTTTCTATCACTCTCCCTCCCCACTCTCTCACCATTTCTACCTCTCACCCTCTATCAAAAAAATGGCTTTTCAGAGCAGTTGAGTCTTGCAGTCACTGAACCCTAGCAATAACCCTGGTGGGGAGAAAGTAAAGAAAAGAAAACTAAAAATATATAAATGGAGAAAATCACTTTGACAGCTCATAGTTCTGTCTGCAAAATGTTTGTTTCACCCGTACTTTCTATTCTTATTTCTTGCAAGATATTAATTTATTCTTTGTATATTATTATTATTATTATTATTATTTACCAGAGCACTGTGTAGTAACTCTGGCTATTGTTAGTACAGTAGGTGTAGCCTAGAACCTATATATATATGTCCTGTGCCCTACATTTTGATGTCTTCCTGGTCCTAGTAAGGTACTCATTTTTTTCTTTTTCTTTTCTTTTCTTTCTTTCTTTCTTTTTTATTTTTTTTTTTTTGCCTCCAGAGTTAATGCTGGGGCTTGGTGCCTGTACTACAAATCCACTGCTCCTGGAGGCCATATTTTTCCCTTTTATTGCTTTTGTTGTTGTTGCTGCTGCTGCTGTTGCTGTTGTTGGATAGGACAGAGAGAAATCAAGAAAGGAGGAGAAGACAGAGAGGGGGAGAGAAAGATAGACACCTGCATAGCTGCTTCACCACTTGTGAAGCGACCCCCCTGCCGGTGGGGAGCTGGGGACTCGAAACAGAACTCTTGTGCCTGTCCTTGCACTTCACGTTATGTGCACTTAACCCACTGTACTACCGTCCGGCTCCCGTAAGGTACTCTTAATTGCTATTTTCAGTGATTACATCTGAGATGGACATTTCAAATAAATTATTTTCTCATTTCTGTAATCCTTGTACAAGTTGAGTTATTCTGGTGTTGTGTTTGAAGTTCAATGATTATATAAATTTGTTGACAACACTTGGAGTATCTTTAAACAATGAAGTCCCTCTCAAGAATATAGTAGAGTTATAGACTGTTTGCTTCTGGTCAACTCCTTTCGTTAGTAACCACAGCTAAAGATTTTGTCTAGACACAGACTTTGTGGCTAAGCATTTGTGTCTCCTGCTGACAGATTCAACTATCTTCCAAACGCTCTGGTTTTTACACACATAATCAGGACTTTATGGAAAGAAGCTCCCATTTAACCAGTCTTAGAAGTGATACTTTTTCATCTCTCTTTAACTTGAGGTATCAGAGACATCTTATCCAACCCTGAAAGTATATAAACTAGGGGACTCCATTCATTTAGACTGAAGGTTATAGTAATCAAAGTTAAGACTTTTTTTCTTAGAAGTGTAGATATTAGCTATATAACTAAAGTTTGCCTCTTCTAATAGAACTTATTTGCTTGTAGTCACCAAAATAAGCCAAACACATATAAACATCCTGAATTTTTCCTTCCATTTCCCATGCCATTACAACCTCTGTCAACAAGTGGTCTGCAATCTAAGCTATAACAGGCAACTGGGTACTTAAGTGTCTTGCCACGTCAAAGGTTTCAGCTTAAGATAGCTGTATCCTCAGTGTCCACTCTGACCTCCATCTTGGCATATTATTCACAAAATTCCCAGTCCTGTTTTTATTTATTTTATATAATGCTTAATTTTGTTGTAAATCACCAAGACTCAGTTAACCACATTAGAAGCAAATTAAAAACATTTTTAAAATATTTTCCCATATAAGAAATATAAATGGGAATAGTGACAATAGTTCAAATGTTATCAAAGCCCTGATTCACCACAGCTGTGATTCTCTTGGTCTCTTCATGATGGTCACAAGATGGCTACGATACACTACCACCTCATCATACCATAATCAAAAAGCAGGAAGTAAGTAGTAGCATCTGCAAGTTATTTCTCCTGAGCTGTGGTTGCATCTCAAGAAGTAAAATCCTTCCTAAAACTCTCAACAAACATGTCCATTAATTTTAACTGTCCAGAACTGGATCACAAGCCTGCTTGCCCCTCAACCTATCATATATATATATATATATATATATATATATATATATATATATATATATATATAATGCAACTTCTATAATATACATTTTAAAAATGCAGTTCGAGCCCCTGGCTCCCCACCTGTAGGGGAGTCGCTTCACAGGCAGTGAAACAGGACTCCTCTCTCCATTTCTGTCTTATCTAACAATAACATCAACAACAACAATAATAACTACAACAACAATGAAAAACAACAAGGGCAAAAAAAAGGAAAAATAAATAAATATTTAAAAAATACTCTGCTGATACAAAATTCTAAATAATAATAATATCCCCTCAATAAGGAAATATGAAGACTTGGGGGGGAAAATCTTCTAAAAAAAAAGACTTTGGTCTACAGATAAAGTTCAGGTAATATCTTTGTAAAGTGATGTTTATTATGATGATGTTTCCCAAAAAGTTGGCAGACTCTTGAAGAAGAAAATTTTAATTAAAATTGGGGAGCCCTGGTGCATGATGGTGGAAAATGACCTAAGATGGGGGTCGAAGTTTTGCAGACACCTATCATGGGGAGACAAGAAATTATAACTATGTGTCAACAATTATACTGGAGCCAGGCAGTGGCACAGCCCAGTTAAGCACACGCTATACTAAGTTCAAGGACCTATGCAAAGATCCAGGTTTGAGCCCTGGTTCCCTACCTGCGGGGTGGTGGGGGTTCCTTCACAAGCAGTGAAGCAGATATGCTGGTATTTCTCTTTCTCTCTTCCACTCTACCTCCCTCTCTTCTCTCTCAATTTCTCTCTGTCTTATCTGATAAAATGGGAAACATGGTCACCAGGAGTGGTGGATTCATAGTGCTGATATCAAACCCTAGCAATAACCCTGGAGGCAAAAAAAAAAGAAAAGAAAAGAAAATTGTACTGTGAGCCATGAACTCCCCAGTGAGATGTATAAATAAATAAACATGTGCTAGAGAAATAACTCACTGCCAGAGCCACTGCATTGCCATGCATACCACTCAAGTTTAAGCTCATGAGAAGTAGTATAGTGGCACTAGAGAAAGTTTCTGTCTTGGGGTTCCTCTCCCTCTCTTTCTTTCTGTCTGCTTCTACTTGAATGAAAGAGTTGCCAAAATCCCAGAGCAGCAAAATCATACATGTGTGAAGCCCCAGCAATGCAAAATATATATATGAAAACAAAGTGGGCAGTGAGGTAGTTCAGCAGATAGAGAACACGCTTTGTGTGCCTAAGGGTACAATTCTGCCTTTGGTGTTGCATATGCGAGAGCAAAGATCTCACCTATCACTCTCTTTGTACCAACATTTCCAGTAGCTCCTGATATTTGACCCTTCTCCAGTGTCGGAAACATGTGAAGAGGTCATTTTTCCTCCTCATCCTTCAGTCTGCATTTTGACACTTGGGAACTCCCTTGCCTTTCAGCAACGACTCCTTGGATTACCAAATCAAATTGCATTTCTCTGTCTGGACTTTCCCCTAAACTAACACATCTCTATAAATTATCGACTTGTGTATCATTTTTCAAATGTTACTCTTAAAAGTTTTTATACCAGAATTAGACTCTCAAGATTGAGGTTCTGAGTTCAGACTCTGGCAGTACATGTACATGTTCTTTCTTTCTCTCCTCATATCTTTCTCATTAATAAATGAATAAAAGCTTTCAAAAAAAAAAGTTTTTATACCAGGGGCCTGTAGGTGGCTCACCCAATAGAGCATGCATATTACCACGTAAAAAACCTGAGTTTGAGTACCCAGCCACTACCTAGGACTGTCTGCAAAGTAAAGCTTCATAGTGGTGTAGCAGAGCTAAAAATGTCTCTGCTTCTCTCTTTATCTCTTTTGTCCTCTCTATCTTTCTCTGTCTCTCACTCTACATAAAAATAAAGGAAGAAAGGAAGGAAGGAAGGGAGGGAGGGAGGGAGGGAGGGAGGGAGGGAGGGAAGAAAGGAGGAAAAAGGAAGGGAAGAAGGGAGGGAGGGAGAAAAGGAGGAAAAAGGAAGGGAAGGAGGAAAGGAAGGAAAGAAGAAAGGAGGGAAGGAAGGAAGGAGGAGGGGTGGAAGGAAGGAGGAGGGCTGGAAGGGAGGGAGGGAGGGAGGAAGAATGGCGGCTAGGAACATGTGGAGTGTGAAGTCATGTAGGTAGCAAGCTCCAACAATAAACCTGGTGGCAAAAATAAATACATAAATAAATAAATAATTCTTCTACCATCTTCTACCTCCATTTTCATTAAATCCTCTCACATACATGCACACACATAGTCTCTTCATCCTTCACAACCATGCCTAAGTATAAGAATGTCATTATAACTCACGTGGCTCCTCCGTATGTTCCACAATGTGGGAGGAGCTTCTTAACTTACTTTCTGTACTTAAAGAATGCACAGCCAGAAACCTATTGCCTAGGTGTGTTCTAAATCCATATTCCTACCGGTTTTTCTCTCACAGCTACCAGGTTATCAGGTTATCCTAGGAGTGCCTGTTACTTCCAGGAATGATGCATATAATTACAAAGGAGCTCCGAACTACAGGGATGCAATCCATGAAAGACTATCTGACTGATAGAAGGATATGAAACCCTTATCCTTTGTCTCCAGGTTCCAGGGGATATCTTTGAAGCACAGTTTTAAAAATTATATATATTTGTGGGACTTCTGGAGACTTGGCTATGGAGTAACAGCAGACTTACTTATATATACCCAATCAACTAGAAAAAAGCAATGAAAATTACCTGACAACTCAACAAAACACAACAAAGATTTCTTCAGAAGCTCATCAAACTACAGGTGAGTACAGACACAGGTGGCTCGTATATTTAAAAGAGGCAAGGGAGTGATTTTCAGAACTCAAAAAGCCATACTCAGTGACAGCTGATGCCAAATTGGGAGTTTTTCAGTACAGCACAAGTCAGTGGCAGGAAAATAGATCTGGATGCTTGGCCTATGAACTCAGGCAACAGTGTATTGAACCACCCAAAATAACCCACTAATTAAATCTGGGTAAAATTAAAACCTTCTAACTACCTCAGGCTCCCATAGGCAGTTAGGAAAATAAACCCCAGCCAACTTCTGGGGACATGGCCAGGGATTAATAGCTGAGGTGTGGCAATCTGGGGGACTGCTTTAAAGCAACAAGTGCTTAAAAAAAAATCAAGGTTGCCAGGAGGTGGCACACCTGGTTAATCACTCATAATATAGTGAGCAAGGGCCTAGTTAAAGTGCCCGGTCACCACCTACAGAGTCCTTCACAAGTGGTGAAGCAATATTGCAGGTATCTCTCAGTCTCTATGTCTCTCATATATACATATCTATCTTCCCCTCCCTTCTCAGTTTCTTTATCCAATAATAAATAAAAATATCTTAAATCAACTAAAACCTCACCAATTTACAACTGTAACTTCTTTTTCTAAAATATTTATTTATTTCCTTTTTTGTTGCCCTTGTTTTATTGTTGTTGTTAGATAGGAAAGAGAGAAATGGAGAGAAGAGGGGGAGAGAAAGATAGACACCTGAAGACCTGCTTCACTGCCTGTGAAGCGATTCCCCTGCAGGTAGGGAGCCCAGGGGGCTCGAACCAAGATCCTTAAGCTGGTCCTTGTGCTTTGCACCACGTGCTCTCAACTCGCTGTGCTACCACCCAACTCCCCAACTGTGACTTTTTAAATAACTCACTTAAGGCAAGCCTGGTCAGAAGTGAGTTAAAAGAGATAAAAATTTAAGAAGCCATACTCAGTAAAACCAAGCACCACTTTGGTACTTTAAAAACAGATTATATGATCAGAGAAAGGAAGGCAAGGAATTTGGGGGGTCATCAATCTTGCTTTTTTCTTTTAACACTAAAAAGAAAGGAATTTCCCACCCCTACTTTCCAGGAGGTAGAACCAACAGCAGGAAGACTTATACTGACATCAAAGACACTAAACTGTCCTGGGAACCCAGGATAAAGTCTCCCCAGCCCCACCAAGATATATAAACAGAAAAACCCAACACTTTTGCCACAGCACCTTTAGCTGGCACAATGAAAGACACAAATGTAGGGCTGGGAGGTGGTGCACTGGGTTGAGTATACATGTTACAGTGTTCCAGGACCAGGTTCAAACTTCCAGTTCTCAGCTGCAAGGGGGAAGCTTCACAAGAAATGAAGCAGTACTGTAGGCATATCTCTCATCTCTCATCTCTCTCTATCTCTCTCTCCACTTAGATTTCTCTCTATCCAATAAATAATTTTTTTAATTTTTTATTTATTGATTTAGGTAGAGACAGAAAGAAGATTGAGAAGGTAGGGGGAGAGAGGAAGAGAGGAGGAGAGAGAGAGATAGAGAGAGACCTACAGCCCTGCTTCACCACTTGGGAAGGTTTTCTTTGCAGGTAGAGACTGGGGGCTTGAACCTGGGTCCTTGTGCATTGTGGCATGTGCATTCAACCAAGTGTACAATCACCCAGCCACAATAACTAAATGCAGAAACTGAGAAATACACAGATAGAAGTGACAAAAAAAAAAAAAAAAAAAAAACTCAAAGGACCAGACAGACACAGATTTAGGAAAAAAAAAAAAAAGAGATAAAGTTCAGAAAACTCATTATGAAATCAATTCAAGAAACCAAACTAAAATTCAAAAACTCAGTTATCAATTTACCAAAGAATTACAAAGTACAGGAAAAAAGAAAGAAAGAAAGAAAGAAAGAAAGGAGATAAAATGGAAGGAAGAAAGGAAGGTAGGACTCCAAATAGAACTTCAGGGCCTAAAGGACATTTTGAGTGCAGTTCAGATTGAGATAAGAAGCCTCAGAAGTAGACATAACCAGATGGAGGAGAGAATATCAAAACTAGAAGACACCACACTTTGTGAATTTAAAACTCTTGGAGAGGAAAAGTTAAGGAAAAACAAAGCACTTTGGTATGAAATAGCAACTTCATCAGAAAGATGAGCATCAGAGTTATTGAGGTCCCTGAGGAAGAAGAAATGGAGAAAGGACCAGAGACCATATTTCAAGAAATTATAGCAGAAAATCTTCTATACCTGAGCAGTGTTTAAAATATAGAAATCTGGGAGTCGGGCTGTAGCGCAGCGGGTTAAGCGCAGGTGGCGCAAAGCACAAGGACCAGCATAAGGATCCTGGTTCGAACCCCGGCTCCCCACCTGCAGGGGAGTCGCTTCACAAGCGGTGAAGCAGGTCTGCAGGTGTCTACCTTTCTCTCCTCCTCTCTGTCTTCCCCTCCTCTCTCCATTTCTCTCTGTCCTATACAACAACGACAACAACAATAATAACTATAACAATAAAACAACAAGGCAACAAAAGGGAATAAATAAATAAAATATATATATATATATATATATATATATATATATATATATCCAAGAGGGTAAATGCACACCTAAATTCTTGAATCCAAAATGACACATACCTAGATACTTCATTGTAAAACTATCCAAAACCAGGGACAAGGAAAAATTACTGCAGGCTTCCAGGAAGAAAGCCACATACAGAGGCAGAACCATTAGGCTTTCATAAAATTTCTCAAAACAAACCCCAGAGGCAAGAAGGAAGTGGAATGTCATATTCAAAGTATAAAAAGGTAAGAATTTCCAGCCACAAATGCTGTAACCTGCTATATAATCCCTCAAGTATGAGGGGGAAAATAAATATCTTTTCAAACATTCAGAAGAAAGAATTTAACACTGCCAAACCTGCCTTGTGAGAATTATTGGAGAAGACCCAGATAAAATGAAACTGCAAAGAAATTCTAACTTTTAATGTGATGATCAGTATTAGTATAATACCAGGAATATGACACCAACAGGAAAAATAGACACAGGAAAGGGGAGAGCAAAATAGGCAGAGCAACATAGTCCAATGATGGTGAACTGAGGATAACTTAAAAAAGACTGTTGTTCAAAAATATTTATACCCCTTTCCCATATTAGGGAGCTACTCTCTTCCCTGATCCAGCTTTTTGGTCCTTTTTCCAGCCATGACATCATCTCCCCAGACAATAACTTGGATTCACCTGCATATCAGATTTCAGGCTCAGGGGAAAAAAAACTAGTATAGCCTCAGGCCCTTTGGAATAGAACTAAAATATGCCTACTAGCTATCTACAAAATGGAGACCCCCTCCCCAGCTCTTCATCTGCACTTTAGGTTCATGATTAGTCAACAGTTGCTTTGGCTTTGTATGTTAACTCTCTTTTCTGCCAACAGGTTCCATGATGCCAACCAGACTTCCCTGGACAAACAACCTCACCAATGTGTCCTGGAGCTCTGATTCCCCAGAACTCCACCCCACTAGGGAAAGAGGGAGGAAGACTGGGAGTATGGATCAACTTGTCATGGCCCATGTTCAGCGGGGAAACAATTACAGAAGCTAGACCTTTCACCTTCTGCATCCCACAATGACCTTGGGTTCATACTCCCAGAGGGATAAAAAATAGGAAAGCTATCAAGAGAAGGGATGGGATACGGAGTTCTGGTGGTGGGAAATGTGTGGAGTTGTACCCCTCTTATCCTTTGGTTTTGTCAGTGTTTCCTTTTTATACACTTGATCTTAGCCAAAAGGCCGAGAAGCGATGTTTCCTTTTTATAAATAAAATTTTAAAAAAAGGACTTGTAGGTATTGTAAATTAGAAACTATATACATGATAATCACAAATCAAAATATAGCACAAAGACAAATAGGAAGCATATAAACAGTAGGCAAGACCATTATAGAAAACCATGCTTATAAAGTAACAGAATGAACAGGAAAATAGCCAACAGAACATAATGCAAACTGAAAACAAAAACCAAAATGGCTATAAGCAAACAATATTTAGCAATAATCACCCTAAATGCCCATGGTTTAAATTCACCAGTCAGAAGACTCAGTTACTGAAAGGATTAAAAAGCTAGACCCATCTATTCTATGTCTCCAGGAAACACACAACCAAAAGAAAGTCAAACAGGTGTTCTGGGTGACAGGCTGGAACAAGGTATTCCAAGCCAGTGATGCAAACAAAAGGGCAAAAATGGTTCTTTTCAGTTATAAGATAAATTAAACTTTCAGGGAAAGAAGCTGAAAAGAGACAGGTGTTGGAGAGGTTGTGGAGAAAAAGGAACTTTGCTTAAAGGGTTTCTGAATTTAAAATAAGCAACTTATAGGCCAGTAAAACAGCTTACTTGCATAGTACACTGTTTTGCCATGTGCACAACCCAGATTCAAGCCTGGCTCTCACCACATTATAGGAAGCTTTCGTGCTGTTCTCTCTCTCTCTCTCTCTCTCTCTCTCTCTCTCTCTCTCTCCCTCTCCCTCTCCCTCTCCCTCTCTCTCTCTCTCTGGAATAAATAACAACCTTCAAATACTGTGCAAAAGTGCTAGACATCTCTGGGAAGTTTACTTTTGTCCTAGCTCCCTTTCCTTTCTCCTCCCCACCCCTTTTTTTCTTTTTGAAAAAAATGTTATTTACTTATTATTGGATAGAGACAGAAATTGAGAGAAGAGGGAGGAGAGAGAGGGAGAAAAACAGAGAGACACCTGCAGTCCTGCTTCACAGCACTCATGAAGCTTTCCCCCTGCAGGTGGGGACCAAAGACTTGAAACAGCACCCTTGCACACTGTAATGTGTGTGCTTTTTTTTTTTTTTTTTTTTTTGGTCATCTGTGGGGCTTTACCAACTGGAATGACATTTATTTTTAGACAGAAGAAATGGTATAAAAAGGCAAAGAGAGAGATTACAGCTCCAAAGCCTCCTTCAAGGTGGTAAAGACAAGACTCATATTTGGGTCACTCACAGAGCCTTCCCACTGACCAGCAGCAAGCAGTCAAATGTCACTGGGCTAAACCAGCAGTTTCACAGAACTTAATATGGGTTACCATGCTGCTTCACTTCAAAATTTAATATCTTAGTGAGAAAAGTCCAGACAATAATTACTGTTTGACACATTAGACAGCAGAGGCTGCAACACTGCATTTTGGCTACAAAAAGGATACTGATTGATGAATAGCCTCTGGCTCTGGAATGTTCTGTTCTACCTTCTCTAATAGAAGAAAACTTGGACAAATGAGAAAGAATGTGGCTTCCTTCACTAGTTGCTAAGAATAAAAAGTAACTTGCTTTAAGACCAAAACAACTTTAGGGGGCTGGGCAGTGGCACATAGTGTTCAGTATACATAGTATAAAATGCAAGGACCCACTCAAGAATCCTGATACAAGTCCCCAGCTCCCCACCTACAGGGGAATCACTTCATAAGCAGTGAAACGGTCTGCAAGTGTCTTCTCTCCTCCTCTCTCTCTTCCCCTCCTCTCTCAATTTCTCTCTGTCCTAACCAATAAAAAATGGGAAAGGGGGGTATGGACACCAGAAGTGAATTCATAGTGCTGTCACTGAGCCCCAGTGAAAACCCTGGAGGGAAAAAAAATTAAACAACTTTAAAGTCTCAATACATAAGAGCTGAGAGATTGTTTAGTCACTAGAGCACATGCTGTAACATAATTATGGTCCAGGGTTCAAGCCCCAGGCCACCATATGGGAGAACCTACATGGAGGAAGTTCATATGTGGTAAAGTAGTGCTGTAATGTCTCTCTTCCTTCTGTCTCTGTCTGTCTCTCTCTCTCTCTCACTCCTGAACTGAAAAATTTTTTAAAGAGGAAAAAAAAATTTTACTGTAGGTGGTAAGTTGTATAGGCACAGAACCCAAGTGACAACCCTAATGGCAATATATATATATATATATGTATATATATATATATATAATATTTTGACTTACATTATGTTTATTAGTTTTAATTGAAGGATCAAACATTATCTACACTTCAGGTATGCATCATTTAAAGATCAATGTGAATATCTACAACATGAAGTTCACTGAAAGTTAGATTTCATATAGATCTTAGAAGAAAAACAAATGAATAAACCAAGGGTTGTACAATGTTGCTGTAACCCTTTCTTAAATGATTTAAGCCATTGAAAAACAGGCTTCCAAAGTATAATATTCCATTAGTTTTAAAGATTCATCATCTAGGGGGAAGATACTAGATAGTCTAACTATGCTTGAAATATTGATTTTACCATTTAATCCTATTTTAGAACAGTGCATAGTGAGGGTGGAGGTGCATACAAATGTTTGGGCTTCCCAGGAGAGGGAGAGGGAGAGGGAGAGAGAGAGAGAGAGAATAGCACTATTGCAAAATTCATAATTTAAATTCTACTTCCACTCCATCTTCCAGTATTCCTTTGGAAAAAAAATCACTAAATTTCTAAACCATAGTCCTTTTGTCTATTATACAAGACCTGTAGCTGTACCCATTTCATAAGTGTTGAGAATTCAGTGAGGTGGTCTATGCATTTGACAGTAGGGGCTATTGCTCTGCACTTGGGCTACAAAAGGGATCCTGGTTCATGATAACTGGTCATTTCCACCAGAAGCATCATCATAAGCCCTCTTATGGGCCTCTCCAGGACATTGTCCTCACTGTGGAGCAGTAATGGTAGGGACTGTCCCATACTGGGTCTGCCTACTCTATCACTAAAGGAAGACTGGTTTTGAAATGAGTGAAGCCTAGATTATTCCCAGCTGTGACCATGGACTATGAGTTCAGTCTAATAGGGACTCAGAAGTTACACAAGTTCCTTCAGTAAATATGAATATATATTGGCCTCTGCCAAATCAATAGGGTAAACAGTTCATTATATTTATGTTATTTTCTTCACTATGCCCTAATACAACTTTCTAGCCTTATTCTCAACTCTGACACTGTCTTCCCAGACAATATTTTTAGTCCACCTGCATATTAGCTATCAAGTTCAAGCAAAAATTACTAAAGTCAGTGGCCCCTAGGAACATACCTAAAATTCCCTAGCTTCTTTCCACCCTATTCTCATATGCTCTATTTCTACTTTTTGGTTCCTGTTTATTACACATTTTGTACTGTTTTATATCTTACCGTCTTTCAGTCACCAAGTTGCAGATGCTACTCTGATCCCATCCTGACTACCATGAGCAGATGATTTCACCAATATGTCCTGAATCCTCACCTTTCCCGAACCCTACCCAACTAGCTAAAGATAGAAACAGACTGGGTGTATGGACTGACCTGCGAGCATCCATGCCCAGCAGAGAAGCAATTATAGAAGCCAGAATTTCCACTTTTTGCACTCCAAAGAGAATTTTGGTCCATACTCCCAGAAGGGAAGAAATTCTATGGTGAGATGACCAGAGAGCTCAGAAACTCAATTCCATCAGGACCTGGAGAGAGAAGAGGAAAAAGGACATTCAGACGTTATAATAGGTATAGATGTGACTTAGAAAGGGAGAGAAGGGGGCCAGGCAGTGGTACATCTGGTTAAGTGCAAATTTTACAATGTGAAGGACCTAGGTTCAAGGCCCTGGTCCCTGTCTTCAGGGGGAAAGCTTCACAAGTGGTGAATCAGGGCTGCAATTCTTTCTGTTTCCTTCTTCCCCTCTCAATTTCTCTCTGTCTCCATCCAATAGTAAGTAAATAAAAATTTTTTTTTTTAAAAAAGGAAAGGGAACTGGGCAGTAGTGCAACAGGTTAAGAATTACAACAGAGGGAGTCGGGCGGTGGCGCAGTGGGTTAAGCGCACGTGGCGCAAAGCGCAGGGACCGGCATAAGGATCCCGGTTCGAGCCCCCGGCTCCCCACCTGCAGGGGAGTCGCTTCACGGGCAGTGAAGCAGGTCTGCAGGTGTCTATCTTTCTCTCCCCTCTCTCTCTGTCTTCCCCTCCTCTCTCCATTTCTCTCTGTCCTATCCAACAACAAAGCAACGTCAACAATGGCAATAATAACTGCAACGAGGCTGCAACAACTAGGGCAACAAAAAGGGGGAAAAATGGCCTCCAGGAGCGGTGGATTCATGGTGCAGGCACCGAGCCCAGCAATAACCCTGGAGGAAAAAAAAAAAAAAAAAGAATTACAACAGAGATTCTAAGAACAAAATGTGAATATATGCAAGACTATAAAGGGGATAAAAAAAGAAAATAAAGATGAAAGGGATTAAGAAAACAATCAAAAAGTGTAAGGGCTAGCTCTATAGCTTAGAACACAGAAAAGAAAAATGTACAGGTAAGATATGCTCAAGCAAAGTTACTATAGAGTCAGTTACTATAGAGTCAGTTTCTAAAAAAAAAAAACAAACAATAATAATAATAAAATAATTGAGTCAAAAACTCTATTGTTGTTATTATTTTGTCACCAGGGTTATTTCTGGGGCTCTGTGCCTGCACAGCTCACCATTGCAGTGGCTTTCTTTTTCTTTATTCTTTATAAAGATAGAGAGGATAAAGGTAGACAAAGAGGAGAGACCTCTGTAGCTCTGCTCCACCACTGGTGAAACTTCCCCTTCACAGATGGAGACCAGGGAATTAAACCCTGGTCCTTAAACCCTGGTAATGTATGCACTCTACAGCATGAGTCACCATCTGACCACTTCAGAAATCCATTTCTAGTATTTACTGCAGTTGTAACTTATTCTTATTTCATTAAGAAATATTGATGAGGTTTCACAAAAACCCCCAGTCCTCAGTTTCCCCATTTGTAAAGATGTGAGTAAATGGTTAGTGCAAATTAAATCTGATGTGCTTTCAAAGACTCAAATAGAAAATTACAAACACTCATCAATTCAAAGGTATGGTGTTCCCTGATTTAAAAAAAAAAGTGTGAATATTCAAATGCTCCTTTTTTATTTAAAAGAGGCATAGATGGGGAGGGGGTCACCTAGCACAGTGCACAATTTACCTAGTGTATAAAGAGCTGGGTTCAAGATTGGTCCTCATATGCAAAGAGGAATTTCCCTGAGTACTGGAGCAGTGCTGAGTGGTGGAGACCTCTGTCTCTTACCTTCTATCTGGAAAAAAGAAAAAGAGGATATTTGTAAGAGGAAACAGATAAAACCATAGAGATTTAGTGACTCCCATTTACTTGGCTAAATTAAAATATGTCCCCTTCAACCTGGGAGGGAAATCCTTGAGAAGTTTGTGGGCTGTCACCATCTGTTCAGCAAAACATGCATCAACATAATATTTTCCACATGTAAGATTTTTTTTTCATTTTGAAAACAGAAATTAATCTTTTCATAATTAAAATGCTTAACTATCACCACTGTCAAAAGATATTGGGGGGAAACTGTTATGGTCTCCTTCCTCTCTGGACCACTCCTTCCACACCACCAAATCATTTGCACTTTGTACATACAGATCAAAGTTAAGCAGAAACTAGTCATGCAGAATTTTTCCAAATTGTGACAAGTCTAAATTTCCAAAAACTATATAACCCCTACTCTGAAGTCCATCTCACATGTCAGTGCCAAGTTCTATTTTTCCATTTCCCTCAACAGAACTTCACAGCAACTTCTAATAACAACTTAATCAAGCCCAAGCAAACCATCAAGGTTTGTGTTCCCTCCCACTTTTGGCCAGGCCACAATGTCAACCACCCCTCCTTTTAGATTTTCCCATGTTCCCTCAGCACCCACTATTGGACTAAGCAAGAATACCTGAAATCCACACAATCAGGCATGATGTCAAATTTAACTCTTTTATCTTAGTTGAACTCTATTTTTAATATATATATTTTAACCAAACCACTTCTCAGTTCTGCTTTATAGTGATTAGGAATTAATTATCAGATTAAATTCCTGTGATCTTAGAGCTTCAGGCATACACATTTACTTGTATAACCATTATGCTAGCTCCCCAGTACCTTGTACCTCCTTTTAAACTTGCTACACATTGTTTGGCCAGAAGAAAATTATTTTTACTATTATTATTTTTGCAAAAGCATTGTTCAGTTCTGGCTTGTAGTAGTGCTAGGAACTAAACCTGGGATTTTAAGCATAAGAGTTGTTTGGCATAACATAACCACTATACTATCCCCCTGGTCCTGAAAATTAATTTTTTACTATTTTATTAATTTAATAATGATTGTCAAGACCATAGGATAAGAGGGATGCAATTCCCAACACCAGAATTCCATATTCCATCCCACCCATTGGAAGCCATTCCTATTCTTTATCTCTTGGGAGCATCGACCAAGGATCATTAATGGGTGTAGAAAGTGGAAGGTCTGGCTTCTATAATTGCTTCTCCACTGGATAGGGCCATTGGCAGGTCGATCCATACCCCCAGCCTGTTTCTATCTTTCCCTAGTAGGGCAGGGCTCTGGAGAGGTGGGGTTCCAGGATACATCAGTGAGGTCATCTGTACAGTGAAGACAGGTTGGCATCATGGTAGCATCTGCAACTTGGTGGTTAAAAAAGCATTAAGATATAAAGCATAACAAATTGTAATCAGGAATCTAAAGAATAGAGCATATAAGATTTGAGATCTCCTTTTGGGAAGAAGTTGGTAGGTCTATTTTAAGTATATTCCAAGGGGCCCATGACTTTACTAATTTTTCCTGAGCCTGACAGCTAACATGCAGGTGGACTTAAAGTATTGTCTGGGGAGATGGTGTCATAGTTGGAAAAAGGACTTGAAAACTGTATCAGGGAAGAGAGTAGTATTTTCCAAATATGGGAAAGGTTTATAAATATTGTTAACTATAAACCCCATTGATTACTTAATCAGATAGCTTCTACCTAGACCTATTTAGAGACTGCCTTTAAGGGGGAATTAAGCTAAGTATGAGGTTATTATTGTGGGCACTAGCCCAATATCACTGTGATCTTATAAGAAGAATAAGAAACTTGGGGCCAGGTGGTGGCACACCTGATTGAGTGGACATGTTACACACACAAAGACCTTAGTTCGAGTCCCCAGTCCCCACCTGCGGGGAGAAAGTTTTGCAAGTGGAGAAGCAGTACAGCAGGTGTCTCTCTTTTTCTCTCCCTCTCTATTTTCCCTATTGTCTTGATTTTGAGCTGTCTCGATTTTGAGCTGTCTCTATCCAATAAAGATTTAAGAAACCAACTCTAACAACACTTAGATCTCATACATCTGGTCTCCAGAACTGTGCTTAAGCCACCCAGTTTGTAGTACTTTGTCATGGAAACTAACATGACAAACTAATACAAAAGCAACTTCTAAAAACCTCTCTCTGTGAATGACAGAACATAATAGGGTTTTGTTTTGCTTTTTGTTTTTCCACTAATAATGGCTATTTCACATACTTCTATGGTGTCTGTCATAATGATGTTAATTAATTGTTGATTTCGTAAGTACAAATGACCCTCTGAGTTAGCTCAAGATGTAACTTTAATATATTTTATCAACTTAAATAGAAAATCAAACTGTAAAAGTAACTTTCTCACTTAAAATAAATGCTTAATTTATAATCTAGGTGATTGATTTCCAACTAAGAATTTTTTAATAAAAAATAATAATGTTAAAGTGGAAAAAACACAAAAGTGATCATTTCTATAGATTTCAACAATTTCTGTCAATGTTAACATCATTGCACTGAAAACTTCAAATTATAGAGATGTAGATTTCCTTTGAATTTTCATGTAGACAGTCTATTAAAGATTTAATGTCTTGGGTTTTTTCCCTTATCTTCTCAGTGATCTCTTCTAAAACCTAGAAGTGTAATTATGCCCTTGTTTTTATAAATAAAGTGAACTGTCAAATATAAGGATATTAATTGGAGGACTAGGAGACGGCTCACACAAGAGAACACACACATTACCAAGCATGAGAGGACCTAGGTTCAAGCACCTGGCAACATATGGAAGCAAGGTGCACAAAGGGAAGCTTCTTCACCAGTGGTGGAGAAATGCTGTGGTGCTTCTCCTGTCTCTCTGTCTCTGAGTCCACCAGAAGCAATGGAACTACTTGAGTGCAACACCCCTGAGAAGGCAGGGGTGAGGGTGAGGGAAAGGGAATATTGTTCAATATTGAAGAACAATGTCATAAGGAGGATAATGAAAGAAGAATTAAGATAGTTAAACATATACACTTGGGAGAGATGAGTGGAAGAAAGGAGCAAGCTAATGGAAACAATTATATGAGCAGCCCTCCTCCAGGAGTTTGATCATCTCTAGAGCCCAGCAATTAACAACCCCTTTCCATTCTATCCCAAAGGGTCTGGCTCCTGAAATATTTCCAGGATCTAACTAGAAGACAGTGGTTCTAATAAACAAAACAGACAAAATCATTCGTGTCTCCAAGTAAGAAGTAAATAATAACATAGATTGAGGAGACAACATAATAGTTATGCAAAAAAAACTTTCATGAATGGGACTCTGAATTCCCAGGTGCACTACCCAGTGCTACTATAAGCCAGAGCTGAGCAGTGCTTTGGTCCTTCTTTTTGTATTTTTACTCTGTATCTGTCTCTAATTAAAGTAAAATTTAAAAATAAATATAAAAAATAATATTACATGTCCAAGAGTATTAGGGTCTAAGGAAAAAGAAAGGGTGTAAAAAGAGGAGGAAGGGGCCTGGGCAGTGGTGTACTCCATTAAGTGCACATGTTACTATGCATAAGACCCAGCTTCCCATCTACAGAGAGGAGAGCTTCTAGAGCAGTGAAGCAGATCTGCAGGTGTCTGACTTTCTCTCTCCCTTTCTATCTCCCTCTCCCTCTCAATTTCTCACCGTCCTATCAAATAGAAAACAGAAAAGATTTCCACGTCTCCGAAAAGGATTATATACACATGATTCTATTTTATTATTCACAATATATAGCAGGTGACTGTGTATTGCAAGCAGATTAGGGAATAGTGGGATATAGAAAAAGATGTACATGAAATGGGAGGCAATTGTGTTGAACAACCTGGTTGGTTCGGTGTAGGAAGCACTGCAGTGTGAGAGGTATACAAAGTGAAGGTGACCCAGCAGACCACATCTGACAAAAGATTATGCCCTCAGACTTGGTTTCTTAATTGTTTTCCTGTTGTGGAAAAAAAAACACAAAAAACACATACATTGCAGAGATATTTTCTCAAATTTTTTGGCTCTTAGTTTTAATGTTATCTTGTTGCATAATAAGTACTTGCTTGCCTAAATGGCTTCCAGATTGTCTGGGAGTCTCTACATGTTCCATCATTTAGATCTTTATTATTGAAAGTGGGTAGGCACCTAAAACTTTCTGTTTGATATTTTGAATTTTGTGACTAAGTCAAAATGAAATTTGTTAAATGTTGTAAGAGTTAATACGCTTTTTTGATAATTTTGTTTGGAATAGTTTTTTTTTAAGTCCATTTTATTCTCGCGATTGAGTAGTTTCTCACTAGTAACTTCCCTTTTCTGTAGTAGATTGGCCCAGCTTTGTTAATAAAACATTTAGTGTACTAAAAAGAGAGAGAGAGAGATAGGGAAATTTGCCACTGGGAGCAGTGGATTCATAGTGATGGCATTAAACCCCAGCAATAGCTCTGATGGAAATTTTTTAAAAAAATGAATGAGGGAGAGTTTGGAAATATTAACTTAGGAGCATCAGGTGATTCAACTAGTAGAGCATACACATTACCATGCACAAGGATGCAAGTTCAAGCCTTGGGCTACTTTATGGGAGTACATGCAGAGGGTAAGCTTCATAAGTGGTGGAGCGGTACTGAAGTGTCTCTCTACCCCCTCTGTTTCTCTGCCTCTCTATCTCTCTTTGTTACCCTCTATCTAAGAAAAAAAAAAGTCTCTGGGAATGGTAGAGCTATGCAGACAGAAGCCCAGTGATAACACAGGTAGCCAAAAAAAAAAAAGAAAGAAAATATTATGATAGACATCATCTCCCCAGACAATAACTTGGATCCACCTGCATATCAGATTTCAGGCTCAGGGGGAAAAAAAAATTAGCATAGTCATGGGCCCTTTGGAATACAACTAAAATAGGCCTGCTAGCTAGCTATAAAACGGAGATACCCCCCCCACCCCCACCCCCCCACCCCCCCCGTCAACTCTTCATCTGCACTATTCCAGCCTTTAGGTTCATGATTAGTCAACAATTTGTTTGGCTTTCAGCCACCAGGTTCCAGGTGCTAGCATGATGCAGGCAACCAGAATTCCCTGGACAGACAACCCCACCAATGTGTCCTGGAGTTCTGATTCCCCAGAACCCCGCCCCACTAGGGAAAGAGAGAGACAGGCTAGGAGTATGGATCAACTTGTCAATGCCCATGTTCAGCAGGGAAGCAATTACAGAAGCCAGACCTTCCACCTTCTGCATCCCACAATGACCTTGGTCCATATTCCCAGAGGGTTAAATAATGGGAAAGCTATCAGGGGAGGGGATGGGATATGGAGTTCTGGTGTTGGGAAATGTGTGGAGTTGTACCCCTCTTATCCTTTGGTTTTGTCAGTGTTTCCTTTTTATAAACAAAAAATAAAAAAATTTAAAAAGAAAATGTTATGATATTAAAAAAAAGTCTTAGGAAGATGAGTTAGGAGGAGGCAGGCTATATGAGAAAGCACTCAAATACTTTTTCACCTCCTGAAACAGTATCCTAAGCACTCAAATACTTTTTCACCTGCTGAAAAAGTACCCTAAGCTCTAGATTCAAGCAGCCTAGTTTCCACTTACACCTGCATTTTTTATTTATTTTGTGTATTTGAGCAAATTTCCCAAGTTTTCACTGTCTAAGTTTCTGTGTCTGTAAAATGGAGATATTACACTTGTAAAATTGTAAGGAGTTAATGAAAAAGAAAATACATATTGAGCACCAAAACCAGTGCTCAAGATATACAAATACAGCCAATATTGAGTGGTGTGGACTGCTTTTTTTAAATTAGCATTTTTCTAACTTCACTTCAACATTACAAAACTTAGACAAGTGGCAGACCACCTCACTGGACTTTTGTAGAGATCAGACAATAAAAGACATAGAAATAGCTCATGGAACCTGGATCAAAGTAATATTTAGTATATGCTTCTGCTTTTGTCACTGTTAAAAACCATTCAGACTCTTATTTTCTTCACAAGTGCAACAGCATTTCTCCAGAAAGAACAGCTATCAGGTAAGAAAGTGCGATCTTAAGAGCATGGATACAGACCTGTCATAATCTAAGCAAAAGGAAAGGAGAGCTAGTTAAGCTCCTCTGAACTTGAAAAGGAACGGGAATTAGGAGTAAAGGAAAGCAGGCAAGAGAAAAGGAGAAGGAAACAGTGGGCACAGAGCTGTTGCAAGGTTAGTGACTTAACAGGGTTAGGAAATCTGTTATATTCCCTAAGGAGGAGATGGTAGGGAAATATTTTACACAGAGAAGTGCATGAAATTCAACTGGAAATAGTTTTGATGCAAAATAAGCCTTTCTCCCATCTACCCTTGCCATCAAAATTGTGTTGTGTGTTTTAATTTTATTCTTACTAATGATTTAATAATGATTTACGAAATTATAAGATATAAGGGAATAATTCCACCAACAGACCTCTGTGTCCCATCTGCCTCCAGTGGAAACAGCTATAGATCTCTCAAGGTCATAGATATGTTTAACATATACATACACATATATTTATTTATATACACATACATATATACATATATATATATATACATATTTTCCCATTTTTATTCATTTCTATGGCCCTGCCTTCACTTCCTTTCTAAGCCACACCTACATCTGTTACTACTTCTGGGTATTCTTTCTTTTTCCTCTTCCCTCTCAGATAAGACAAACAGCACCTGACTTCCTCTGGTATTTTCTATATTCTCTTACCTCTCTGGCATTGTATGAAAACAAAGATTTCAGGTCCTGGTAGAATTGGGGTTCAGAGCCATTTGGTCATCTTCCCCTAAAATGTCCCCTTCTGGGAGTATGAACCAAAATTCTTTTTGGGGTGCAGAAGGTGGAAGGTCTGACTTCTGTTATTGTTTTCTGCTCAACATGGATGTTGACAGGTTGATCCATACCCCCAACCTATTTATATCTTTCCCTAGAAGGACAGGCCTCTGGAGAGGTGAGATTCTAGGGCATGCTGGCCAAGTCAACTACCTAAGGAAGTCAGGATGGAATTGTAGTAGTATCAGCAACTTGATGGCTGAAAGACAATAATATATAAAACAGGAAAAAAATGTAACAGGAATCAAAGAGCAGGAATACAGTGAATGAGAATGGGGATCTTAGGGTGGAAAGAAACTAGGATATCTATTTCAGGTATGATTCTAGAAGCCTAGGACTTTAGCAATCTTTGCTTAAGCTTGATAGCTAATATCAAGCTTGAGCTTGATAGCTAATAATTGTGGACTAGAAATTTTGTCTGAGAGGATAGAGTCAGAATAGAAAATAGAACTGTTTAAAGCTGGGGTAGGGCAGAATGGCTCCAAAACTTGAAACAATCTAAAATTCAATTAACTGCTTACCATATCAATCTAACCCAGGGCCTGTGTATATTCCTATTTTACACAGGAGGCTGTGTAATTCCTGAGCCACTGTCAACCTGAGTTCACAGTCTATGGTCACAGCTGGGAACATTCTAGGCAATACACTTTCTAGGCTGTACACACCAGTTCTCAAGTGGCATAGTAGGATGACACAGCCTCCCTTCTGAGAGTGGGGCATTGCTAGTTTATAGTGACAGTAAGGTCCTGGAGAGGCCCACAGAAGGGCTAATGTTGAAATTCCTGATGGGAGTGACAAGTCCATCCAAGTCTTAGTAAAGTCAATTATACTCAAATGAGCATTTTATATGTATGTGTTCTCTTCAAATTGGGAGGGGCTTGATGACTCACAAGTGACAATGAAAATCTGAAGTCCCTCTCTATCTCCCCCTTCTACTTAATTTCTGGCTATCTCTATCCCATAAATAAAGAAAGATAATAAAAAATTAAATAATTTTCTAAAAAGAAAGGAAGAGAAGGCAGGAAATTAGGCAAGAAAATGGGCAAAAATATAGAGAGATAGATAGAGAGATGATAGATAGATAGATAGATAGATAGATAGATAGACAGATATAGAAATAATAGTCACCCCATATCTATGACCTTGTGAGAACCACTGCAATTTCCAGTGGAGGGAATGATGGTGGGAACAGTATGGAATTGTACCCCTGCTACCTTGTAATTTTGTAAACCAATATTAAATCACTAATAAAAATGAAAACTAAATAAATAAATGTCTTTAAATATGACATAACCTAATTTGCATTTAAAATTTCATTAGAAAGTACTTGAACATTTCTTGCATAGCATTTGTCACATAAGAAGTCTCAAGTTTCTCTTCTCATTTCTATTTTCTTTTTAACAAAGTAAATTTAAAAAAAAAGAAAGAAAAAAGAAAATGTGGAGAATTAATAAAGGATTTGTAGCATTTCTAGGGAAGCTGTGACGGTATCTATCATCTGTCTATCATCTATCTATCTATCTATCTATCTCTTTCTCAGCTTTGACTTATGGTAGCACTCATGAAAACCTAGGACTTGTAGTACCTTAGGCATGAAAGTCCTTTGTCCTTATATAATCATTTTGCTCTCTCCCTAGCCCTCTTCTCACCCTCATAATAAATGAACATTTTTAAAGAATGCTATGACTGAACCCCGAAGTGATTAGATCCAACCAGATTTTATAAAATGTTTCTGAGCACCTCTACTTAAAAATGCCTATTGCAAATAACAAGTTATTCATACAATGTCTCCTACATTATCTCCACCAGGTTCACACTGAATTTCTTTTTTTAAAATATTTATTTACTTATTTATTCCCTTTTGTTGCCCTTGCTTTATTGTTGTAGTTATTATTATTGTCATCATTGTTGGATAAGACAGGGAGAAATGGAGAGAGGAGGGGAAGACAGACAGGGGGAGAGAAAGACACCTGCAGACGTGCTTCACCACCTGTGAAGCGACTCCCCTGCAGGTGGGGAGCCAGGGGCTCCCACCAGGATCCTTAAGCTGGTCCTTGCACTTGGTGCCACATGTGCTTGCTACCACCCGACTCCCTCACACTGAATTTCTATATGTCCACCCATATACCCCTTTCATGCTCTGAAACCAGTCTGGACTTCCTGGAGTACATGTATCAGAGGAACAACGTTTTGATTACTACATAGACAAGATATGTCCACAACCACCAGGCATTAGGGAAATGTAAGTGAAAACCTAGACAACTCCAGCTCAAGCTATAGAACACAACAAACCTTCCTCCAAACAACAGCCTCCTGCAGTACCTCATCCTTCTGAGCAGGAGGGCTAGATCCACATGACCCTCTCTCCTTGAGACACACATACAATCACTCTCCAATCCCAGTTCTGCTGTTTGTGTTCTTGGCAGGTTGTCCTGTCTAAGAGAACAGCAGTGGCCACTTCAGTGGGCAAAGATAGTCCAGAGTCTATAAGAACAGGGACATATCAGAACCTATAGCCATTATAGCAGCCTCTAACCTCAGTCTCAGGGACCTCTTGTCAGTGAACTAAGTATGCATGTCATCATCAGGCAGATAACTTAAAGAAAATCCCAAGGAAAGTGGCTGCTGTCCCACCCAAAAGGTTTGAGTAAAGGTAGTTAAAAAAGAGTTAATACATATCTGAGCCAAATTCAAAATGCAAAATTAGACATATTCAGTAACAACAGTTCACATGGGAATAATGATTTAACAGGTATCCTGAGAAGTCTAAATAGCATTGTAAATTTTCACAATAGTCTGTGACTAATGTCAAACACCTTGTAGTTTTCAAAATTATATCTTGTAGGTTCCTAACAGAAAAACTCTGTGAAAAAGATAAAACATTCAAAATAGTTGAATTTCTTTCCAAGTGTGGGTACAAGAGAAATTAATTAATTAAATAAATTAAAACTGTGGATTTATCATCGATATTACATAGATGAAAAATCAATATTTATTTTCCTGTTTCTGAAAATAACATAACCAGTAGTAGTCAGTTCTTGGATCCTAAATCTCATGACTTAATCCATTATTCCAGAACCCCATTCAAATCAAAATAATTTGTCCAAATTGAATAACCAGTCAGAAAGGAAGGATAATTAAAGACCACAATAAATAAACCTAAACCTGCTGGTGATTCAATTTAAAGCATTTAAGCACAGTGTCACAAACCTGCCCTAAGCCTAACAAAGTAGCTTATCCACTTCATCTGTACCCTCATCTATATTCATTAATAATGAAAACCAAAACAATTCCTAATGACTTAGGTTCTCAGTCTGTTTGGGTTCTTATGAAGGGAAGTGGGAACTGAGTCAGTCCATTATAAGGAATAATACTGACATCAATGGGAGAAGTCAAAATCCCATTCTCATTTAATTAATTAACTAATTAATTAATTTCTCTTGTACCTACACTTGGAAAGAAATTTAACTATTTTGAATGTTGTAGCTAGTCAAACTGAAATTCTGAAGTTAAGGAACTGATAGGAAGCCATGAAAAACTAGGAAAGAAATTATAGAGTGGTACTGAATTCAGTTAGAGCTAATGATTCCTGGTTTATGATAATAAAGGAAAGTTTTGAAGTTAAGACTTAAAGATAATGTTTACAGAAAGCAGTTATTAAGAAGCTTAAATATATATATGTAGACAACTGAAGTTCTCAAAGGGGTTTTAGGCAACCTGAGACAGTGGAGTTAACTATAATTCACAAAGTTTGAAGAAAAGATTTATATTTAACTCTTTTCAGTCAGTGTTGTGACCTGTTTATTCATTATTTTTAATCAATGTTAATGTATTAACCCTGATGACTATTCCTCCTAACTAGTCCATCATTTTCAGTGATGAATGATTAAGTTTTGCTCATTGAGACAAAAAATACAAGGCAAGAAAAATGTGTTCTAGATGAGATCCAATGCTAAACTAAATTTGCTTAAGCTCCAGGATAATACAGTGTTGTTGTCTTCAATTATTTTCTATAAACTGATGTCCTTTGCTTGGGAGAAAAATATCCAGTCCAGCTGTAAGTGTTAATACAGGAAAAATAAAATTAAGTAATAAAAAATGGGAAAAATCAGTACCAAATTTTCTATTGGAGAAAATTCATTACAGCAATTATTACCTCTGGAAGTATATCAAAAGGAGTCACATCAAGGCCTTTCATTTCAGTGACCAGGAAATGAAGAACTTTAGGCTAGCTAGCTCATGAAATTATCCATTGCTGCATCACCCAACAGTCATATGTTAATGTCCCAAACTATACTAACAGTACAACACACTGTTGGGGGCTGGACCCACTGCCTGGGAAAGTCCTGGCAGTAGTTTCCATGAAGTATGAGTGGGTCTGACCCCAAACCCTCCCGCCCCGCCCCCAAGGGTTGAGATATGGTAGGTCCCCCCTGACCTTTGGAACTTATGACGGCTAGACCCCCGGATATGGGCACCTTTCTACACATGCCACATGGGCTCCCCCCTTTCCTTCTTTAATTAAAATCCATGTATTACTATGTGTGGTTAACTTAAAAACTGCCAGAAAATATACTGATTGCTCAGCTGCCTTCCTCCCCCCTAGCATCCCCCCCACCCTAAAGTGCCTACAATCTACCTCTGGAAAAATGTACATCATAAAACTTGTAGCCAAAGCTTACATGGTAATCTTTTACTTGTGATCAGTCTGTAGGTTAAAATGTGATCATGCATTGTGTTGCTCTGTGTTTGGGTTAATGGTAACCTCAACCTTCCCCCCGAGTTATGGGTATATTTGCCTGCCTTTTCTTTCAATAAGCAAGTTGCCCACCTTTCCGCCCCTGATACACAGAGTTACCCTGGGACTCCCAGGTGGACTGCTCTGAACCTCGCCTCTGCTGGCCAGGGGTCAGGGGAAACAGAACAGCCAGCCCACAACACACAAAACTTCATCCTTACAAGAGAAAATATATCGTCACTGCATTGGCATTGCTCCCTAGTAAGTGTTCACAGTCTGGAAATTTTTTTATTGGAAGACTTCCGGGAGGTGTGGTTTATGGAATAGCCATGATCAGATCAGTGTTCTCCCCAAAATAAAAATTAACTACAAGACACAGAATTGGACACATAATCCACAGCTGAAAGATCTATGGCCTCAGGTGGGTGCTTGCGCACACAGTTGGGGCAAAAAGGGGCACAGGTTGAAAGACCAACATAGTCAAACCAGAGCTCAAGGTGGGCAGCACAGTGCCAAGCTTCATCATTTTGAACAGTGAGCACAGTTTTTTGGGTTGTTTTTTTTTTTTTTTTTTGCCTGAAATTAAAGCAAGGACACAACAAAAACAGATAGCTTTTGTGACCACAAGACAGCTCAAAACACCCACATACACACCGCCACAATTATACAAATAAGAAAAGCCTAGATATCACAACAGCACAACCTGCTGTCCAACAATAACCAATACCACAAATGCATAAAGAAATAAACAACAAAATCTATCTAGAAACAAAACAGAGGAAATCCAAGAAATTCCAGATGCAGAGAGACTATCAGAGACAGGCTATAGAAAGCTTATGATGAGAACTCTCCAAGAACTTAAACAAGAATTGAAAGAGCATTTTACTATGAAATTAAGACACACAAAAGAGGAACTCAGAACATAATTCAATAAGAAGCTATAAAGCTTGAAAGAAGAACTTCAAGCAGAGTTCACTAAGCAGTTAGGAAGCATGAAAGAAAAATTTCAAACAGAACTGCAAGAACTGAAAGACACCTTTAGCGCAAATTTAGTTCAAACTCAGGTAGAAGGTTTAGGAAGTAGACTCACACATGATAGAAGAAGAAAGAATTTCCTATCTAGAAAACACAATTAACCCACTCTTTCAATTCAAAGATGATGAAGAGGAATGGTTTAGAAAGAATGAAGCAACTCTCTCTGCGAAATTGCAGACTCCATAAAAAGGTGGAATGTAAAAGTGATAGGAATATCTGAGGATGAAGACCAAGTCAAAGGGCTGGAGACACCAAGTTGTAAATGCTACCATGACTCCATCCTGACTTCTCTGGGCAGATGACCTCACCAGTGTGTCTTAACATCTCTCCTCTCCAGAGCTCTTGCCCACAGGGGAAGGATAGAAACAAGCTGGGGGTATGGATAGACCTGCCAATACCCACATCCAGTAGAGAAACAATTATAGAAGCCACAACTCTTATCTTCTGCACTCCACAATAAACCTTGATCCATACTCCCAGCAAGGGAGATATATGATAGGAGGAAGAAGATAAGAGGGCTTTGAACTCCAGCTTCATGAGCACACAGAGAGAGAAGAGGAGGAAAAGGAGAGGGACATGTGGAGGTAGTAATGTTGTCATGAGTGGCTTGGAGGTGAAGAGAGGATTAGGAAGAAAAATGGAGCAGTTTATGTATAAATGTAGACTAATAGTTGTAAAGATGTTGGCTGGCATGTGATGGCTTGCAGTGAGGCAACTAAAGAACCAGAATCCTGGTGGTGGAGATGGAATAGATTTATACCCCTGTTGACATTTGATTTTGTAACTTAATATTAAGTCACCAATAAAATGTTCAAAAAGAAAAATTTTATTGTTTCTTTAAATATGGAATTTTATGTATGCAACAACACAGGTATATAGAACCTATTGCTTAAATACTGTATTAATTTAAAATGACACTATTTAATTTTCTGATTCTATTATTTTTATTTAAATAACAAAACTTCCTGAAAATTGAAAATTACCCACTCCCAACATTTTCCAAAGACCAATGGGCAGACATTAAATTATCCTAATTTCTCATCTTTCTAGAAAAATACATTATCTTCACATCTTATTTATTTATCTAATGGAAGAAAAAGGGGAAAAGGGAAGACAGAACCAGAGGATCACTGCAACATATTCAGTGCTGGTGATTGAATTCAAAATTTCACAGATGTAAGTCCTGTGCTCTATTACTGAGTCACCTTTCTAGCCCCAGAATGAAAGGAAGGAATACATTATCATAGACTACTATGATAAGATTCAATAGAAATAGATAACTATATCTATCATTTATTATGCATTTTCATACACTTAGTTGTACATTTTTCCTAAAACTACTTTATAAACACAACTGTTTTCTCTAATGGGTATGATGAGACAAAATTAAAAATAGTATTAGTGAACTGAAAGGTTTCTCACTGAGAGCAGCAACCAAGAATGTTGGAGTGATTTGTATTCCCACCCCCAACTACTATTATTCTCCTACAAAATAATAAACACATGCCCAATTCACCTTCATTTTTTAGACTTTGTTATTATTTTTCCAACATGAGCACTACTCTCTATCAAAGAATCTCTTGTTCACACCTAGGTAAAACTTACACATTGGGTACAGAGGACAATCAAATTGCAAGGCCATTCTCCCTCCAGCAAAACTGTTGAAAATGCTTCCCTTTGAGGTTAAACAGCCCTATATAACATTGACAGTCAAGGCAATGTAACTGGGTCTGTCTTAAGTCTTCCTCAGCTACCACACAATTTCATCCCAGTCCACGGAGGCTTCTGAGAGGCAAGAAACAGTCAGAACAAAAATGGAACAAATGACCCACAGCCTCAGCACGCCGTTTCCAAGAGCAACTGTTGTCTGCTTCGAGAATCTCTGAGGCTGGAAATGATGGGAAGCAGGAAGGGGCACTATGTGGCCCAGAAAATAAAATAAATAAATAAATAAAATACATATGTCTATGAACACAAAAGGCTCACCATTATTGGGTCAACATGTAGCCTCTTCAGTTTAGCAGATTTTGCTTAACTCACCACATTTAAGTCTATGGCCTTGAAGGGGGAATTTCATTCATGTTTGGATTCAAGCAGACGTTAGAACATTTAATAGCACTGTCATTATCCTGTAGGGCACACCACAGAGTAGCCGGAGTGTTCTCCCTCAATGGGCAAAGAATTGCCTTTGGAATTCACAGAACAGAAACCTTAAACACACAGCGCCCTAAGAACCCGATTACATAATGTCTCCATCACCCTCCTGACAGCTACAATTATGAGTCAATCCCTGGTTTAAATATGAAACCGGAAGCTCCGTGTTTCCCCTCTGACTATGTGGCAGACAAAGTCAAGCTCCCCAGGACTGTCAGTTTCTGAGATCTGAGCTGCTCCCACAGTCACTAATTTAGCATGAGACCAAATGATGGGGTAATTAAAAGCAGTGCTGCAGAGACCCACTCCCCGGCCAGATGTTCTCCTCCTTTAACCACTGCCCACAGAAAGAACAGAAAAAGCCCCCCTCTGAGTTTTTCCTCTTCCTTATCCTCCCCCAACTAATTCCCAGTTCTGATCTTCTAGCCCCACAAAATAAAATAAAATAAAAATAAAAGCCCCATTGCCAAGAAATGACATGTTATTGAACGCATGCCTGTAAATTGTAAAGCACCCTGGGCTGTCTCCTCTTTGTAACTTCTTGAAGTCTTTCAGTTCAAATTTTTAAGATGTCCAGGCAACCTCACATGACTAAGAGCTCTATAGAACCCCACCTAACTGCAGAAACTCAAATTTGTGTCAACATGAGCCACCCCGTACTTAGTAGCCCAGAGATTAAGTAAATAATATCGCTTTTGTTGTTTTATAGGAGCCAAAGACTGAATGAAACATTCCTTCCTCCTTTATTTCCCCCCAAAAGACAGAACAAATAAAAATCTCCACCCTAACTTCTAGAGAGCCCAGGCTTAAAAGGCTAGGGGCCAGAGGTAAATAAATGAATAGTCTTCCTTTCAATTTTCTGGCTGTCGGACAGATAATAAGACAGAAAAAAAATGATAAAATGATAAAAGAATTTATACCTTCCCAAATATGAAAATGCACTATTTCTACAGGTAGTTTAGTCATACTAAGTGAAATTAGATATTCCGTCTATCTTTTGGGTTTCAGAGTTTGGTCTCTATCTAAATTGCAGGTGCCCCTGAAAGTAAAACCCCAGAGATCTCAAGGACTAAATTGGAAATCAAGAGTGGAAAACAATTGTAATCCCATAGTTCCTAACCAGAGCCAAGTCATTTTGGTTTCTCTGAACAAATTTCTTTCCTGAGGTTGAACAACATGAACTCCCTTGCAGTTCCCATGGTACAGAATCATGTAGGGAACCCCACAAAGTGATTTACAGTGCTGGGGGAGCTGGAAGTCACTCACCCCCCTTTACCTACCAGGGGAAACGGAGGCCTCTCCTCCCAGCTGGTGTAGTGAAGTGCTCTCATGTAGTAACTGGAACATAGCAATGTGTACATACATAATCTATTGAGTGAGCCATCTCCTTATCCCCAATTTTTTATAATTTTTATTAGTGATTTAATAATGTTTAACAAGATTTTTTGATATTTACTTATTTATTCCCCTTTGTTGCCCTTGCTTTATTGTTGTTGTTATTGTTGGATAGGACAGAGAGAAATGGAGAGAGAAGGGGAAGACAGAGAGGGGGAAAGAAAGATAGACACCTGCAGACCTGTTTCACCACTTGTGAAGTGACTCCCCTGCAGGTGGAGAGCCGGTGGCTCGAATTGGGATCCTTCCTCAGGTCCTTGCACTTTGCGACACGTGAGCTTAAATGTTTAACATGATTTTAAGGTAACAGGGATACAATTCCACACATCGACCACCAGGGTTCCGTGTTCAGTCCTTGCCATTGGAAACTTCCTTATTCTTTATTCTTCTCTGGGAATATGGACCAAAATTCTTTATGGGTTGCAGAAGGTGGAAGGTCTGGCTTCTATAATTGCTTCTCCACTGAACATGGACGTTGAAGTGAACCATCTCCTTGACTCCATTTTTTTTTCTTTTTTAAATAAACAGTGTTGCCAGGGCAGGCTGTGGTACATCCCACAGTGTGCACACATTACTATATACACAAGGACCCGAGTCCCCAGCTGCAAGGGAGAAGCTTCACCAATAGTGAAGCAGTACTTTTTTTTTCTCCCCCTTTATCTCCCTTTCCCCTCTCAATTTATCTCTATTAACAAAAAAAGAAAAGAAAGGGGCGAGAAAAGCAACAGGAGCAGTGGATTTGCAGTGCAGGTACTGAATTCTAGTGATAACTTTGGTGGCAACAGAAAGAAAGGAAGGGAAGGGAAAGAAGGAAGAGAAGAAGGGAGAGAGGAGAAATGGAAAAATGAGGTCAAGACTGGAGAATTTCTAAATAAATTGATATAGACCTTTGAAAAATAAAAGAATCTAAATATATAAGACATTTCCACAGTATTATTTTTAACTTTATCATTGCTTTATTCTTTTATTGGATAGACACAGTGAGAAATCAAGAGGGAAAAGAGAGACGGAAAGGGAGAAAGACAACTGTACCCCTGCTTCACAGCTCATGAAGCATCCCCTTCCTGCAGATGGAGACTGCAAGCTTGACCTGAATCCTTGCCCATGGTAATAATTCTACACAGCACCTACCAGTTCATCTCATAGAAGGAAAGGTTTATTGTTGTTAGTTTGTTTTACCAAAGCACTATTTATCTCTGGTTTATGGGGTGCAGGGATTGAACCTGGGACTTTGGAGTCTCAGTCAGGACAGTCTCTTTGCATAACCATTACACTATCTACCCCCTAAGGTTGGTTTTCTTAAAATAGCATATTCTAGTGGAAACTGGTATTACAGGTTTGACCAAGTAATAAGTGACAAAAAGGGGCTGTGTGGTGGCGTTGGGTTAAAAGCACAGTAAGAAGTGCAAGAACCTGCTCAAGGATCCCAGTTAGGGATCCTGATGCTGGTTCCCAACCTGGGGGAGGGGGGGCGGACGTGGAGTCACTTAACAAGCAGTGAAGCACGTCTGCAGGTGTCTCTTTCCCTATCTCCTCCTCCCCTCTCAATAAAATGGGGGTGGGGTGGGGATGGCCTCCAGGAGCAGTGGAGTCATAGTGCTTGCACCCAGCCCCAGCAATAATCCTGGAAGCAATAAACAAATAACACAAAGTCAACTAAACAGGAATAAACAGGATTTAAAAAAAAAACTTTCAATTGCATACACTTGCCAATTAGTTAAGGTGCCCATCTACGAAATTAAGAAAGAATTCCACCTGGCCTGGGAAGTGCCCAACAGGTATTGTACTTTCAAACATGAAGTCCTCTGCTTGATTCCTGGCACTTTCTCCAATACCTCCTTTCATTAATAAAATAAATAAATACAAATACAATTCAGCAAGCAACCATATCTGATACCTGGCTTTATATTATTCACTGTTCCCTTAACCACCTATGTTCTTTGTTACAGATGCCAAAAAAAAAAAAAAGGCCAAGAAAACTTGTAATAACAGTTGTAATACATGAGAAATATTCATCCTAGAGCCAGAGAGATAGTACCGTGGTTATACAACACTCTTGTGTCTGAGCCTATATATGTTCCAGTCATATATTTATAAATAAGCCTAGAGGGACTATATGGTAGTAGGGTAACCTTGCTGTATTGTAAAAAGGACTCTAAACCTTCACAGCTTTTGGAGTCTGCCTCATTTTACAGGTCTATGACCATTTCTGAAATCGCGACAAGACCCACCCTACCCTTGAGAACATGGAAAACGAGGAGCAGTGACCTCAGAAACAACTTCTCCCTCAAATGCAATCCCTTCTCCGTCTAAACCTTTCCAGCAGGACAGGTGGTGTGGAGCACACCAAGGAGCCTTTCAACAGCCGGAACCCAGTGTCTGCGGGTCAGCCTGGAAGGCGTCCTAATTGGGTTCCACCCACAGGAGAAAAGCAAGCTGTTTATGGGGCCACTTTTATGATGTTACAGAACGTCTGTGAGACAGGGAGCTCAAGTTCTCGCCTGTTTCACTGAGCAACTCGGTCCACAGAGGTATACACAGGCGGCGATACAGAAAGAGAAAGAAAGAAAGAAAGAAAGAAAGAAAGAAAGAAAGAAAGAAAGAAAGAAAGAAAGAAAGAAAGAAAGAAAGAAAGAAAGAAAGAGAGAGAGAGAGAGAGAGAGAGAGAGAGAGAGAGAAGGGAGAAAGGGAGAAAGGGAGAAAGGGAGAAAGGGAGAAAGGAAAGGAAAGGAAAAAAAAACTGGACGAATTCCTTCCCTCCTCCCAGGTGTGCAATGCAATGCACTTAATTGCATCAAAGGCTCAGCTCTATGCAAAGTACAGTAATTACACCAAAGGGCACTGCTGGATGGGGTGCCGCGGAAAAGGATCCCTTCCAGGTGGGCGGACATTCTTCAGTAAAGCGGCGCAGCGCAGGGCAAGAAACCGAGCTCCATAACTGCGCCCCAGGCTCATTTCCATGCTTCTCGCATACAACCCCCGTTGTGCAGGCCCAGCCAACCCTGGACGACCGAACAAAGCTCCATTCATGGCCTGGCTGGCTGCCCCTCCGCCTCAGCCACAGATGGGCTGGCCCGGGCTGGGCAGCCTGCAGACGGCGCGCAGCCGCGCTCAGAGTCCAGGCACTGCGCTCCGCAAGCTCCTCGCTCCCCGCGGGCTGGAAGCGACTGTAGTTGCGGGGCGGGGGCGGGGGCGGCACGGGGGGGGCGGGGATGGCACGGGGTGGGGGGCGGTGACCGGGAAGCACATTGAATCTTTTCAGCGGGGGAGGCCCCAGTGGTCACAGCCCACTCCCCGCGCCTCCACCCCCGCCCCCTCGGGATGGTAAGGTCCAAACTTGGCCAAATTGAGAGAGGACATTGTTTCTCTTTGTGGCTCAGCAGTCCGGTTGGAGGTGTCACTTCCTGACTTGTCTTTTTCTTTTTCCTTCCTTCCTTCCTTCCTTCCTTCCTTCCTTCCTTCCTTCCTTCCTTCCTTCCTTCCTTCCTTCCTTCCTTCCTTTTTTTCTCTCTTTCTCCCTTTGTTTTTCAGTCTTCCTTCTTTTCTTCCTTCGACCTCTCTTCCTTTCCTTTCCATCCCTAGCTCATTCCTGGGGGTGGAGAGGGTGGGGTGAAGCGAATGCCTTTGTCCATCTACCCTGTCCACAGATTTCAAGCCTCAGTCCTCAGATTTCCTCTGCCCCCTACATTAACAACACAACCCAGGGCTCCAGTATTTAAAGATAGGGTGTCTGCGCTGGCCCCAACCCCCTTCTTTAACTCAGAAGGGGAAAGCAGAGTCACTTATTTCTAACAGCATCTAAATAAAAAAAATCAAGCAGAAACAGGTTACAGACACACATTCTTTGAAATGTGGATTAAATGAAATGGCTGAAGTTTAAAAGCCAGATTCCGGAAAACTGACCAACCCTTATCCTTCGTTTTGCAGATAAGAAGCTCCCAATTACAGATGAGGGTTATGACTTGCCCACCCCCACCCCCACAGAAGTTACTGTAGTTAATTTAAAAAAAAAAAAAAAGGCCTCAAGCAAAGGTAAAATAACCTGAAAAATACTTCTCAACAGCACAATCTCCAAGAAAAATTTTTATTCAAAGAATATGTGTGTTTCCCCCCATGTCAGAAAGTTCTTCATAAATTGGTGGAGGGAAGGGTAAGAATATATTTATTTATTTATTTTTTAATTCAGGTAGTGACTAGCGAAATAGCTCATTAGTACACACTTTGCCAGGCATGCAGCCTAGGTTCAAATCTAGCCACCACCATACTGAAGAAAGCTTCCCTGCTGTGGTCTCTGTCCTATCTGTCTCTGTCTCTCTCCACCTCTCTCAAGAGCCAGCTATTTTCACAAATGATATTTTTTGTGTTTCTTTTCCTTCCTGCACTTTGAACAGTGCTGACTTTTCTCCTCAACGTATTGTGTCTTTGGTGTGGTTTTTAAAAACATGACAAAATTAAAACTGCTTTGCTATAGAAGAAAAAAAAAGCCAGAATCTTAAAACTGAAATAGAGTTACTTTGCAGTGCTTATTTGTGAATGTACACAGGAAGAATGTGTGTGTGTGTGTGTGTGTGTGTGTGTGTGTGTGTGTGTGTGCGTTAGAGAGAGAGAGAGAGAGAGACTTTGCCAGGTATTGAGTCCTGTGTTAAACACTTTACATGCATTCAATCACTCCTCACATTAACTTCAAATGTTTGCCTATAACCTGCTCCCAAATTACAGAAGAGAAAGGCCACACAAATGTGATCAAACCTACACTGTTTGCTTTCATAGCAGGTTTTATTGGAACTCTATGTGCACACACGGAAGTGTACACCATGGCTACAGGTTCTAGAGTTGAGAGTCAGAGAAACTGCAATCAGATGGAGAGACCTGAAAGAGCATGTAGGAGAAACTGCTTCACCCTATCTTGCCAGAAAAGCAGCAGAGCCTATGCAAAGCCCCACTAATTTTATACTAACCTCTTCCTTCACACTGTAAAGTAGTGTAAATTAATGACTACTGCCTATTCTGAGCTGATTGGTGAATCTCTCTTTTAAGCAGTGCACTTTAAGCTACAAGGGTGGTTCATTTGCTGTGCCCAAAAAAACCTGGTCTCAAGTTCAGGTCTGCAAGTTCCCAGATACAAGACCTTGTGAAAGTTATGTAATCAAAATCTGTTTCCTCTTCAACATGAATTGCTACCTCACTGGGTTGTTGTGTATATTAAATTAGGTTTTTCTTTAATAATAATAATAGATTCATGGACTAGGGAGTAGCATAGTGTTTGTGCAAAAAGACATTTTTTGAGGCACAGAATGTCCCAGTTTCAATTCCCAATAATACCAGAAGCCAGAGTTTAACAGTGCTCTAGTAAGAATGAAATAAGCAAACAGAGCTTCCCCAGAGCCCTTCCCCACTAGGGAAAGAAATAGACAGGCTGGGAGTATGGATCGACCTGTCAATGCCCATGTTCAGCGGGGAAGCAATTACAGAAGCCAGACCTTCCACCTTCTGCATCCCATAATGACCTTGGGTCCTCAAAACTTGCAGAGGGTTAAAGAATAGGAAAGCTATCAGGGGAGAGGATGGGAAACAGAGTTCTGGTGGTGGGAACTGTGTGGAGTCCTACTTCTCTTATCCTATGGTTTAGTCAATGTTTCCTTTTTACCAATAAAAAGTTTTTGAAAATAAGCAAACAAACTTGAGCATAGGGAGATAGCATAACAATGGTTATGCAAAAGAGTTTCATATCTGAGGCACCAGAGTTGCCCAGCACCACCGTAAGCCAGAGCTGAACAGTGACCTGGAAAAACAAAATAAAGCTGGCCCTGCGGGTAGTGCAGTGGATAAAGCCTTGGACTCTCAAGCATGGGGTTCTAAGTTTGATCCCTGGTATCACATGTTCCAGAGTAATCCTCTGGTTCTCTCTCATAAATAAGTAAGGAAAATGAGAGAATAAAAGAAAACCAGGGCATTACTCTGGCACATGTAATGCCGGAAATCAAACTAAGGATCTCGTTTTTAAGTCCAGTTAAGTCTGTTTTTAAGTCCAGTCCTGTGCTACCTCCTAAGCCTAAATGAAATCTATGTGAATGCTCAGTATAGGATTTAACCCTGCAGTAAGCATCTGTGGCAAGATATGCAGACTCTGAAGTTGTGTGTTGTCTTTTTACATCTTAATCGTGCCATCACAGATTTCTTTTTCACTCTATACATCCCTCCCAAATCAGAAACAAGTCCCAATGTCTCTTCATAAATGGAGGAACTGCTAACTCAGAGCTTGCTGGCTGTCATGGCAGAAGGGAAAAGATTTCTTTGGAGAATAATGACATGTTCATCTTATAAGTAACACACACCGAATTTATCAGCCAGAACTGATACCCACCCACCCTACACTCTAGCTGCAATACAACCAGGAAGTGTAGTTTTTCCACAGAGGGAGGTGGGGGCTGAACATGTTTGGTGACCAGAGCTAATGTTGATTACAACCACACTCACCAGACAACTGCTGTTTATCTTCTTTAAGATAGCAAATAGTAACCCAGGGTGTGGTACAGTGAGTAGGCATTGGACTCTCAAGCATAAGGTCCTGAGTTTAATCCCTAGCATCACATGTGCCAGAGTGATTCTCTGGTGTTCATTCTCTCTCTCTCTTTCTCTCTCTCTCTCTCCCTTCTTCCTCCTCTCTCTCCCTCTCTCTCATTAAAATATAAAAAAGAAATCTTTAAAAAAAATCCAATAAAAATTAAGAAGGAAAAAATGGCCACTGGGAGCAATGGATTTATAATGTCAGGAGCAATAACCCTGGAAGAAGATAAATAAATAAATAAATACAACAATACTACTTTTTTGTGCCTTCCATATTTATAACTAGTCCACAAAACTTTAGGGCAGCTTGAACATAGAAGGCTCTGTCATCTCAAGAGTCAAGTTCAGATAGGATTCAACAGTTGCTTCTGGCTGCACCAAGCCTACAAAAGTGTTCATTCTCATGCTCCTTGGGAACTTTGCCTTCACAGATGAGGGGAATAAAACAAATAGCACTTAAAATTCTCTCCTTTAGCATACATAAAATGGAGTTCATGGTGGGAGGAAGCACAGACTATGCCAATGAGAGCAGGACCCAGTTCTACCACAGAACTAAGAAGGTCTCTAAGAAAGACGTTGTAGTGAAGAATCACTGGCATTCTCATGCTCACCCACATCAAATTTGCCTTCCTGTGCCTTCTGGAAATGATTCTTAACCAACCCTCAACGTTCCCAGCCATTGCAAATGAACTTGCCTTTGTCTTCTGAACAATCCAAATCTCATCTGGAATTAATTTGACACATACTTTGCTGATGACCCACACAGAAATGCTCCTTTGCTTCTTTCTCTTCCTCTCTCCGAATTTTTGCACACACTCAGTCTCATATTGTCCCAGTATAGTCTTATTTTGTCATTTCCCCCACTGTTGGACACTACTTATTGTTACTTATTGCTCACTATATTGAATATAAAAATTAGCAGAAAGATTTTGGTACATCAAAGTCTCCATCTGCATGTGATCATTATCTCCTGAAGATGGAACTCACTAGGCAAAATCGTGAGAATTTGGCTCCAGAAAAGCAATCTGGCCCATCTGGTCATTTCTACCTTAAATCTTATGTAGAAAGACCTAGCATTGGTACCAGCTGCTATAAACTTCCTAGCCCATGGGCATCATAGGCAACCAAATCCTTAATGGTTCTTTTTCAGGACACACACAGTTGAGTTTGAATAAGGAAAGAGTTAATGGTACTGACCTCTGAACAGCTGAAATTTTTAATATAAGGGCCTATGTGGTGGCTTACCTAGTAAAGCACACTTGACACCATGTGTGAAAGGACCCTAGGGTTCAAGCCCCTAGGTCCCACCTGTAGGGTGGAAGATTCATAAATGGTGAAGTGTGCTATAGGCCCCTCTCTCTTGTCTTCCTCTCTATCTCTCTCCCTCCCTCCCTCCCTCCTTCTCCTGCCAATTTCTCTCTGTTTCTAACAAAACAAAACAAAAAAATCAAAGAAAAGAATAAATAAATAATGGCATTTATAAAAGTGATCTGGTTTAAATTTCTATTATGGGTGGCCCAGGAGTTGAGATCGATGGATTTGCAAGCATGAAGTCCCAAGTTTGATCCCCAGCATGGCACATTAGAGTGATGCACTAGTTTTCTCTTTAACTGCTTTATCATAAATGTATAAGTAAATAAATCTTTAAAAATAAAATAATATGGGGCAGGAAGAATATTTATGATTCAGTGGGCATCCCTCCCCAAAAAGGAGACACTACAATTGTAACAACATATTATCATTATTATTATTATTATTACTATCATCATCATCATTACTGCTACCAGAATTATCACTGGGCCTCAATGCTTGTGCAGCGAATCCACTACTCCTGGCATCCATTTCTTTCTTTTTTTCTTTCTTCCTTTCTCTCATTTGATAGGACAGCAAGAACTTAAACAGGGAGGGGAGGTAGAAATGAAGAGGGAGAGAAACAGAGAGAGAGGGGGGGGGCTGCAGCACTGCTTTACTACCTGTGAAGCTTCCCCTCTCTAGCTGGGGATCAGGAGGTTGAAGCTGGATGTGTATGTATGACAATGTGTGTACTCAGCTGGGTGCACCACTACCTGACCCCGACAACCGTGTATTTTTAACTGATTATTGACTTTATAAGAACTTCAGATCCAAGTTATCTTTATATACAGATACAGATAATAGGAATATTTTTGTTCTTTAACTAGTTTTCCATGACAGTAATCTCAACAAGAAAAAAGAAGACCTTAAGTGAAGCAAAGGACACATCTCACATCTGAGAATTCTCTGGAAAAGCTGTGTAGCAGCTGCTTTTACAATAAGTTCCCAGCCATTCTTGCTCTTAAGCCAGCCCTAGCTCTGCCTGGATGTGGAGGCCACAGTTTGGTTCCCCAGGGTTTTCTTGTAACTGCTTCCTTCTCTTCAAACAGGGAGCCACCCAGGCAGGCAGGCTAAGCAAACAATGCTGAGTAGTGGATCACCACCGGCCCCAGACTGGGAGGCCTCCCCAAAGCCCAAGAGACCTCCAAGAGAGGGGACTGAACTTCTAGGAGGGCTCGGGGCAAAATGGTTGCAGAGCAAGAAACCATTGAAGAGAAACAGGAAATGATTCCCTCAAACCCAAACCATGTGGAAAGGCAGACCGCATCCTTTCAAGCAAAACAAAAACAATACAAGGTTATGTAAATGCCCTGCTACTCCCGCATTTCCTGAAAATAATTTACAATTATTTTCAATTATTATTAGTAATTTCTTTTTAACTAGTACCACGACTTAGGCACCTATGTGGTCCAGAAGCTGGGGATCATTCTAAGATTTTAAATTAAGTATCTTTCTGGCCTTTCAGGACAGACATACTAAATGAGATAAGCCTGGGAATAGCAAGTCAAGCCAGGCAAAGGGATGTATCTAATATAAAAGGCTGTACAAGCCACTATGTTAACAAAATAAAAGGGTGACTGAAAGGGTCTACTAGACTTGGCAAGTGTAGGGAAGAATTCTCTGCTGGGGCTGATAGTCAAGATGCAATCAGGTGAGAAGATTAAGAGGGTAAAAGCTGAATAAAGTCTTTTTCTCTCTAGAAATTTTACTAAGAAGGAAAGGGGGAAAAAACGCCAGGAGAGTAGTGGCTTAAATTTGAATTCAGGATGGAGGAATTTCTGAGGTGGGAGAGACCTGATAATGTTTATAGACTGGAAGGAAGATTTAGCATAGATGAAGTAAGTGAATATGGGAGAGATAAGGGAAATGGGAGGCAGGTGGAATTCAATATGTATTTAACTACTATAATCTATTTCTTGCAGAATGTTCACTCTATTAACCACAAGTTGACAAAGATTCCTCTTGTATAATGAGTAGAGTTTTAGCATTTATATACCTAATATAAATCCCTCACTTTGAAAAACAACAATGACCCTTTAGAATCTCAATTTTGTCTACTTTAAACAGGATCAATTTGTAGCTATTTGATACTTTTTTTTTTTGCATCTTCTTTCTTCCTCAGTATTATGTAAATATGACCTCAAAGTTGCAGGTGCAAAAACAGACACTGCAAATCAGTGCATTCAGAGAAATTCAGTTTTCTTAGGAAATATTCTTAAGTGTTTTTAGTTTTAGTTTTATGTGTGTGTATGTGTGTTGTTGTTGTTGTTGTTACATTTCCCTTAAATTATTTATGCTTTCAAAATGTATTGGTTTACACAAACACAGATTCCTATGTCTATGAAGATCTCAAACACAGGTTAAGAGGCTGAAAATATTTCTTTGTAAAAATAATGTTTTTCCCCCTATTAATCAGTTACTTTCTTCCTACTGTAAATCAAACTAATGTTAATTTCCTAAAATAGACATTTGTATGGGGAAAAAATAATAAAAAAATTCAATGTTCTTTCCTAAGGAATTTTTCAATCTTTTCAAATATAAATATGAAACTTTCTACCTAATTCTGGTGGTCAAGAAAATGACAGGATACAGAATGTAATCCACTTGAATTGCTTATCTTACTTTATGGATTATCCATCTTTAGAGCTAATGTTGCAGTCAAAAAACAAATACTTCCTGTCACTCTAAGCACTAGACTATTCTTCAGTGCTAACATATAAGATACTTGCTATTTCACTTTTACTAGCATCAGTAAATATATTTGAAATTTTATTTAGTTTTATTTATTTATGGTTAGGGACAGAGAGAAATTAAGATGAAAAGAGGAGACTAGAAAGGGAGACAAAGGGTGGGGTAGGGACACAGACCTTTGGTGGCAGGAATGGTGTTAATATACACTCCTATTAACTTACAGTCTTATACATCACTATTTGGTCAATATGAAAGGGAAAAAGTAGACTGAATATCTGGAACTTTTTTGGTGCTTGGCTCCCTGTTCTGAGTATATATTCCTTCAATGGAAGTACTTAATTGGTAACCTGATTGAATTTTAACAGTGGGCTTAAATTGTTAATACATTTCTAATAATGACTTTTTCTTTGAAATATTAAATCACCTATAATATTAAACCAAGAGACCAAGCAACAGGTCCTCTGAGTATATAAGATACAGCTATTTGGAAATAGCATTAAATAACATAAATCATGGTGAGGTCTTGTACGATATAGTAAATCCTAACAATGGGATTCTCAAAGTAAATTAAATTCCCAAATAACTTGGTTACAATAACTATCTATTGCCTTCTTAAACTCTAAGACAGCAGGAAACTTCCCTATTGTCTATAAAACCCTTATTTCTCCTGGTCCTGGAACCTCTGGGGTATGGTTTTTTTTCCTTCATGCTTCTCTTGATTCAAACCATTTTATACTGCATATACTGATCTCAATAAAATCAGTGCAGCTAGTGCCACCTTGACATGTTTCACTTCAGAATGTGTCCTGAGATGCCAGGCATGGGGTGTTAACCTTTCAGCTCTCTAACTCTGGTGAGACCTTTCCTAGCTGATAGAACTCTTTAATTCCATTTTGGGTGGTGCACTTCCTAACAAAGCCACAGAACCCAGGGTACATGAAATACAGCATATGTGCACATGTATCCATAAGTCAGGGGAGATATATATACTTTAAAGCAAAAGTGCACAATAATTTACAGTGATTCAGTAAGTGTAGCAAGCAAGTAGAAAGACCAAAAAAAAGACACCATAAAGTACTTAATTCCCTCAATCACTCCAAGGCTAACCCTGTCAGACAAAGTAAGGACTACAAAAGCGGGATAAGGGAAAGAGGCTGGCATACTTTAATGATGGCTCTTTTGGTCAATACCAGGCCACACGCTCATCCAGGGTTCTAGTCAGGGAATCCGTGGATTCCTACATAGACACTATGGGCCTAGACCTCTAACACATCCCTCTTTCCACCATCACTGGCTATCTCCATCAGAAATAACATCATAAATCACCTTGTGGGCCTCTATAGGACCTTGCCTTCAAAGTAGAACAACAATGGTAGGGACTGCCCCACTCTCTGAAGGGAGGCTGGGTCAAAGTACTCTGCTACTCAAAGAATGATGGGTTCTGAAATGAGTGCAGCCTAGAATGTTCCTAGCTATGACCACAGAATGCGAGCTCAGACCTACAGGGATGCAGAGGTTACACAGGCTCTTGTGCTGAATATGGGCCCCAGATCACACTGATATATTTTATAGTTAATGGTATTTATATACTTTTCCCATGTTTGGGAGCTACTCTCTTCCCTGATACAGCTTTCTAGTCCTATTTCCAACTCTGACACCATCTCCCTAGACAATATCTTTAGCCCACCTGCATGTTAGCTGTCAGGCTCAGGAAAAAAATCCTAAAGTCATGGGCCCCCTGGAATATACCTAATATAGACCTACTAGCTTTTTCCAAAGTGAAGACCCAAATCTCCTCTGCTATAGTCTTACCTTTAGATTCATGATTATTAAACAATTTGTCCTGCTTTTTATCTTAATGCTTTTTGAGCCATCAAGTTGCAGATGCTACCATGCAAACCTGACTTCCCTTGGCAGATGACCTCACCAATGTGCCCTGGAACCCTTCTTCTCCAGAGTCCTACTCCAATAGGGAAAGACATAAACAGGCTGGGAGTATGGATCAATCTGCCAATACCCATATCCAGAATAGAAACAATTATAGAAGCCAGAACGTCCACCTTTTGCACCCCAAAATGATCCTGGGTCCATGCTCTCAGAGGGATAAAGAATAGGAAAGCTATCAGAAGAGGGGATGGGATATGGAGCTCTGGTGGTGGGAATTGTACCCCTCTTATCCTATGGTCTTGTTAGTGTTTTCATTTTATTAAAAAAAAAAAAAAAAAAAAAAAGAATAGGAACGCTTCCAATAGAAGGGGATGGGATGCAGAACTCTGGTGGTGAAATTATGTGGAATTGTACTTCTCTTATCCAATGGACTTATCAATCATTATTAAATCAATTTAAAAAAAAAAGAAAGGGAGAAAGACAGACACTTCCAGCACTGCTTGACGGCTCATGAAGCTTTCCCCTGCAGATGGGAATGGGGGCTTGAAAACAGATCTTTGTGTATTATAACATGTGTGCTCAACCAGGTGCATCACCATCCAGCCTAGCACCAGTAAACTGAGAAAACTTGGAACCTGGCACTGTAGAAAGAAGCTAAGAATACTAATTCATTGTTCACACCATGATTACACTTGACATATGCATGGAAATGCTATTTTCCTCTTAGTTGTATCACTACTATTGACAACATCTGATTATAATAGATTGATCTTGAGTTTATACTCTTAACCATGCAGTCAGATTGTTTATATCAGGTTCCCCCTCTACTTAATAAGAATTCATCTGAGCAGTGCACCATCAGTAGTACAACAAATAGACTTTCTTGTCTGAGGCATCAGAGGTCCCAGTTCAATCCCCAGAAGCACCCTAAGGCAGAGTTGAGCAGTCTGGTAAAAATAAAATAAAAAAAAATAAAATAAAATGTGTTATTTACAGAAACCCCTCTGAGCGTTGTTTTGCAACGTAAGGCCACTCTCATTAGGTGAACAACAATCATATACTTACTACCTGCTGTGGAAGCTTCATGAATGATGAAGCAGTGCTGTAGGTGGCTCTTTTTCTCTCCCTAGTTCCCTGTTTCCTCTCAACATTTTTCTGTCTGTATAATAAATAAATATTTCAAAGTTTTTTTTTAAATATTTACTTATTTATTCCTTTTGTTGCCCTTGTTTTTTTATTTTTTAGTTATTATTGTTGTCATTGTTGGCTGAGACAGAGAGAAATGAAGAGAGTAGGGGAAGACAGAGAGAGGGAGAGAAAGACAGACACCTGCAGACCTGCTTCACTGCTTGTGAAGCGACTCCCCTGCAGGTGGGGAGCTGGGGGCTTGAACCAGGATCCTTACTCTGGTCCTTGTGCTTTGTGTCACCTGCACTTAATCCACTGCGCTACTGCCCGTCTCCCTAAAGTTTTATTTATTTTTTTTCTTAAGCAGCACACCATTCAACTCTGGTTATCAGTGGTGGTGCCAGAGATTAAACCTGGGACCTCTCTTGTAGAAACCCTGTGATCTAATGTTGCACTATCTCCCTGATCCTATAAAAACAGTTTGGTGACCATTATCTAAATGGATGTATAGGTTTATGTCTACTTGAAATATAAACAATTATGCCATCTTTATAGTGTGTGGTTCAAAGAGTATAGTATCTTTATCTTCCCTCCCCTCTTAAAAAGAAAACACAAACAAACAAAAACAAACACTTAATCAAACACACAGCTATTTCTTTCTCTTTTTTCATTTTGCCTCCAGGGTTATTTCTGGGGCTCAGTACCTGCTCTATGAATCCACTGCTATCTGTGACCATTTTTTGGATTTTTTTTTTTTTTTTTGATAAGACAGAGAAATTAAGAAGGGAGGGCAATGTAGAGAGGGAGAGACAAAGATGGACACCTGCAGACTTGCTTCATGGCTTGTGAAGTGACCCTCCTCTGCAGGTGGGGAGCCAGGACTCAAACTCAGATCATTGAGCAGGTCTGTGTGCTCCGTACTGTGTACCACCAGTGTGCCACCAGCCAGCCCCCCACAGCTATTTCTTAAATGATTAAATTATCTGTTTAAAGCAAGTGTAGTAAAAATCAGCAACATCTTAATTTCTTGTTGGATATGCCCCCCCCCAAATGCCTCCAAATCATCCCCCAAAAAGCATAGTTGGACTTTCCATTCCACTTTAGAATTTGAAAAGACTAAGACTACTATATGTGTATGTTTTAGTCAAAGTGGTTTTTTCTCCCACTTGGTGCTCAGTGATTTTTTTTTTCAACAGTTATCCTTCCATGTGAGGCTCTTCCTCTGAACAAAAGATAATATCTCAACTCACTTGGCTAATGTTTCTGTCCTTGGATTCCTTGAAGTATATTTGAGTTAGGTTTTTTCCTACTGTGTCACTAAAAAATATTCTTGTCTATATTTATTTTGCACGTGACTGGTTCAGTGTGCTTCATTCTACTTCCTTCCTTCATAAACCCTTTTGTTAATAGTGTTTATTTTTTTCCTCCCATCCTTTATCCTGCTATAGTTATTTTTAAGGTGCTACTGATTTCCTGATACTCAAACTGCAAGGTAGAGTATGTTTTACAGGGTTGTCAAAAGGTCACATGAATCCTTGCTCCTTTTATAATATTTTCCCTGGGTGGGGGGACTATATTTTTAATCTAGCTGGATTTGAACTCATTTTTACTGAGTATGTTATCAGTTTTCTTATATATGTTTGGAAATATATATGGGTATGTATTATTACAGTAAAAAAAATATCCTGAGGGATGAAAAATGCACTTTACATTATGAGAGCTACTGAAATGCTACCATATGTCACTCTAGGTAAAATAAAAATGAAGCAAATATGAGGTAAGATAAGTCAATCTGTTAGAGCACCAGATTGTATAACTGACATCCCAGAGGCCATAAGTCCAGTCCCTGGCATTGCATTATAGAGAACTAAACAGTGCTCTAGTTCTCTCTCTTTGTCCTTCCCATTCACAATAAATAAGTAAATTAATCTTAAAAATTATATTGGGCCATGTGTCAACAACTGTACTCTAAACAATTAACTCCCCAATAAAGTGTCATATTGTCCTCTCTTCTCTCTCCAGTCAACTAGGAATATCAAAGGAGACCACCTGAGACCGTAACAAAACAGGACTAGAACTATTTTTGGAACCCACCAAATTACCAAAGCATTCAGAGACCACTACTCTGCCCAGACCTCCAGCTCTAGCCAGTTGAGAAACTTCTCTAAAGAACAAGGACTATCAAAGATCACCTGCAAAGAAACTGCAACAAGATGAGACTGGAACTACTTTGGGAACTCACCAAGTCACTGGTGAGTGAAAACACATGTGGTTCATGAACAGAGAGGAGCCTAAGGAGAGATTCCTGGGACTAAAGCCCATATCTACTCCCTAGCGGCTGGTAACAATATGGCAGTTTGCCAGTTGAGGAGCCACCTCCACTCTGTTTTACCAACAAAAAGACTGCTGAAGGAGAAGAGGAGTCCCCTAAGACTCACCAAGTGCAACTGATGTTTCCATTGGTACTTCCCTCAGAGGCTGGAACAGCATGGGAGAGGACCTATACTGACATGGGGGGGGCGGGGAGTGAACTGACCAGGAAACTCAGGAGAAGATCTACACCCCAGTGGTCTAGCTTTAGGGCTATATAGTGGGAGCCCTTACACATTGTTCTCCTGATGAAAATATGGTGAATAAATTGCCTCAGAACCCAAAGACTATAAACAGTTCTTGTTTAGAAATTCACAGGGCCCAGCAGTTTTGCCCAGCTTGGCTCTGGCTGCCAGCAGAGAAGTGGAGTTGAGCCTGGATATTTAGATCCTTAGGGTGTGGGAATCTCTTTGCATAACCATTGTGCTATCTGTCCCCCACCCTGCTTTATCTCTTGGTCAGGAGTGAGTGGTCAAGCTAAAAAACCTACTTAGAGGTAAAAAGCCCTCAGGTTCCCATAGCTTGCAGTGAAGAAAAAGAACAAAAGAGGCTTTAACAACCACTGTGCTTCAACTCAGGGATTAAGATAACACTGAAACAACTGTTAATTTCCACAACTGTGAACTCTTTAAGTACCTTACTTAGACACAAGTCAATCCAGGAAAGAGTGATCAGTAGATTGAAAAGTACTGAGAGAGGGACCTCATTGTTCAATATATAGAAGAAGAAATATTGGAGAAATAGTCCAGGACAAAAATGTGCTGGTTAGGAAGCTGAGAGGACTTCCTAATGGGAAAATAATCAGCATCCTGAAGAAAACAAGTAGAAATGAACAATGACATATGTAAACTTTTATCATTAAGTTAAAGCAATTCTTTGAATTTGTCCATAAAACTGATATTCCTATGAAGATTAGTTGTATTCCATCATAGAACAATTCACAATCTCTCTTCTCCCTTTACCACATAGAGGGGATATATTTTTCTGTTCTGTTGAATTCTGTTCTAGTCACACTATCTGCTTAAAGAAATGTGAAATATCTGGTCAAAGAAATGTGAATAGTATTTTCATCTGACATCATCTTCCTAGATAGTATTTTTAGTCTATCTCCATGTTAGCTATCAAGCTCAGGCAAAACTTACTAAAGTCATGGGCCAATATGAACATATGTAAAATAAACATCCTACCTTCTTTCCACCCCAGGATCCCTAATCTCATCTGCTTTATTCCTCCTTTTTAGTTCCTGTTTATTAAACATTTTGCCCTGCTTTATATGTCTTTTTGTTGTTGTTGTTGGAAGTTTTTTTTAAAATACTTTTTAATTAACTTATTATTGGATAGAGACAGACAGAAATTGAGAGGGGAGGGGGATATAGAGAGGGAGAGAGACAGAGAGACATCTGCAGCCCTGCTTCACCACACATGAAGCTTTCCCTGCTGCAGATAAGGACTAGGGGCTTGAACCTTGGTCCTTGTGCACCGCAGCGTGTGCACTTAACCTGGTGTGCCACCATTTGCCCCCCTCTGCTTTATATCTTACCACCTTTCAGCTACTAAATTGCAGATGCTACTATGATTCCACTCTCATTCCCAGGGCAGACAACCTCACCATTCTGTCCCTGAACCTCACCTCTCTAGAGCCCTACCCCACTATGGAAAGATAGAAACAGTCTGGGGGTATAGATTCACCTTCCAAAGCCCATGTCCAGCAAAGAAGCAATTACAAAAGCCAGAACCTTCTGCACCCCCCAACCCCTGCCAAAAAAAAAAAAATGCTGGTCTATACTTCCAGAGGAGAGCAATGTTAGGGGAAGATGATCAGGTAACTCTAAATTCCAATTCCTTTAGGACCGAGAGAGAGAAGAGAGAGAAAGAAGACCATTCAGAAGTAGTAATAGGTATAGGTGTGACTTAGAAAAGAAGTGTAAACAAGACCATAGAGAAAAGGGAAAATATGTATAAATACAGACAGTCAGAGAAATAATAGTCAACACACATTTGTGAACTTGGGAGAAATACTGCAGTTTTCAATGGATGGAATGGGGACACAGAACTCAAGTGGTGGGGATGGTATGGAATTACACTGCTATTATCTAGTAAGTTTGTAAATCAACATTAAATCACTATCAAAAAGAAAGAAATGTGAATAGAATCAAGTTGTGTCCTTTCCTAATTCTCAGAGTATTAGCTGTGGGCAGAAGACCTAGTTAGGATCTTGCTATGTGTTTTTTCTGCCACTGTGACCAACAGTGGGTGAGAGGGTGTCCTACCTGCCTGAGTGCATGGTGATAACATGGGGTCCCCCAACAACCCAAAATGGCCATGTGGACTGAGTCAGTGAATTTTCAGAGTTGTTAGCTATAGAATCATAATCTCTTCCGTTTTCTATTAAAACCTCTTCTGGATTATAAAGTTCCCATGTTTTAAGTTTATAGACTGATAGTAAAATGATAAAGAGGAAAGACTCCCATATGGAAAACATTTGACTTATTAAAAATTACTCCAAAGCAGGAAAAGAGAAACAACACAAAGGTCCATAAAGTCTTATGAAGAAGACTTTAGTGTCTGATACTTTGGCATTCTAGCACCACCAAAAGCCAGAGCTGAACAGCGCTCTGGTTAAAAATAATTCCAATATGGTTGGAGTCTTGAGAAAAAAAATATATAAGATATGTAAAATAATAAAGCATTCTGTGTCCTGGAAGGTGACAAAATGGCTCAAGTATTGAACTCTCTAGCATGAGAGGCCTTCGGTGCAGTCCTCAGCATTGCAAGTGTAAAAGTGATGCTCTGGTTCCTTCTCTCTCCTCCTTTATTTCACTCATTAGTAAATAAATACATTTTTTTAATTTTAAATATTTATTTATTCCCTTTTGTTGCCCTTGTTGTTTTATTGTTGTAGTTATTATTGTTGTTGTTGTTGGATAGGACAGAGAGAAATGGAAAGAAGAGGGGAAGACAGAGGGAGGGTAGAGAAAGATAGACACCTGCAAACCTGCTTCACAGCCTGTGAAGTGACGCCCTTGCAGGTGGGGAGCCGTGAGCTCAAACCGGTATCCTTACACCGGTCCTTGAGCTTTGCACCACCTGCGCTTAACCCGCTGCGCTACTGTAATTTAACTTTTAATATCCTTATAGTTTCTGAAATTATAAGACTTAAAGAAATCTTGTCTCAAATTTTAATGTTTTAGAGGTTATAAAACCTTTCCAATTAGCATTAAAATATATATTTTGGATTGAAACAGCGTGTGTGTATGTGTGTGTGTGTGTGTGTGTGTGTGTGTATACACACACACGCGCACGTGCACACACATGAGCGTGCATGCACAGGAGATGTAAGATTAATTCTTAGCCATTGTCAAATATCACTTGTTCTATCAATGTGTCAATGGCTTCCTGAATCCTTGCCTTTCCCATTTTGAAGTCTCAAAATAATAGTTTTCAAGCACTTTTTCATTGGTCTATAGATTCCAACTGAAAGAGAATTTTTAAAAGATTTATGTCACTTCCACATTTAAGGACCAGACTTGTCAATCAAGCAGAGCCGGGCTTCCTCATTACAAACTGTGTTAGTTTGGGAAAGCTATTTAGCCTCTCTAAAAGTCAGGTGGAGATAATAAAAACATAAGATTTAGAGGATTATATTGTGAGTGGAATGAGACAACACATTTATATCTGGTCTTGATAATTGCTTCAATTATATATAGTTGCATTGAAAATCACTCAAGACTTAGTGGCTTCAAGTTATTCATTCAAGACTATGGCTTGGTAATTGGGGCTGGGTTCCTCTGGGCCATTGCTCCTGACAATGACTAAACCTATTAACACTTTCACTGTCATTTGACAGGGACTGACCAGCCAGTCCTGAAAAACTCACATGTCTAGAGACTAAGATGGGAGCGTTACAAAGACCAGAATGAAGGTATTTATTTGTTGAGACAAATGTGTCTTCGGGCTGGATGGTGGTGCACCTGGTTGAATGCACCTGTCACAATGCACAAAGACAGGGTTCAAGCCACCAGTCCCCACCTGCAGGGGGAAAGCTTTGTGAGTGGTGAAACAGTGTTGCAGGTTTGTCTCTCTGTCTCTCTCCCTCTCTATCTTCCCCTTTACTCTTGATTTCTGGCAGTCTTTATCCAATAAATAATTATGAGAATCAGAGCATCACTCTAGCATATGCACTGTCAGGGATCAAACCTGGAACCTTGTGCTTTCAAGCCCTAGGTGCAACCACTGAACAACTCCCCTGGCTGCTGACATTATGTCCTAAAAGAACTTCTTCTGGACTTGCTCACCAACAACATTATCTCAAGAGGACAGGACTTATTGCATAAAAACTTTTTCAGTAAAGTACTTGTATCATGTTTCTTGAAGACCTCCTGAGTCAAGGAAGCCACAAGGTCAGGGTCAGAGTCAAAGTCGCAGTATATTGTTCAAAGTTTGCCTCCCTTGGGAAGTTATCCTTTTTTCTCTGCTTCCATAAATTAGCAAAGCACTTTAATTTAGTAAGTGCTAACTCTTGTTGTTAGTAGAATCTATTCAGGATGTAGTAATCTGAATTGAGCTGTGTTAGAAGGGCTATAGTGAGAGTTTCAGATCTTCAAGGTCAGTCATTTGGCAAGCAGACACACACACATCCTCTATGTATTACTGCCTGAGAACATATGAAAACCTGGGTCATAGTGAGGATTGAGGGTTCAACAAGGCATTTCCATGAAAGAATCCGTGTTCTAGTAGACTACAGAGAAGAGTTAAAAACATTACACATGTAGGCATCTGTAATGTTTAGGAAGAATGGACAACAACAGGGTTTTTATACTGAACTTTTGGACCTACAGAGAAATGTCTCTTATCTAATGTAGTGTGTGATGTGTGAATTGTGAACTTTCGTGGGTCAAGACTAGAAGAGATAGAAGATTAGAAAATATCAAGGTACTTGATAAACTACATGTATTCAGTAATCCCTGATTACAGCAGTGATTCCTTTTATCTTTTTAGAAAAATTAATCCCTCTTATCTGAGCATCTTTCTTTAACTTTTGTATTGAATAAAGTCCCATTCTCAAGCTGGGTTGGGGCTCAGAAGGTATATCTCCAATATAGTCTAGATCTATTCAAAAGGATTAGCTCATAAACCAATGAAATCAGATTCAGTGATACTGAAAGTCCACCTAAGTGATTTTCCACAGTAAATAGCATGATAATCACAATTCTAGTCCATTTTCATGAAGTAAATCAGTAGATTATCTGATTTAGATGTAGTCTGAAAGTCCCTGAATAGTACAAGACTGTTCAAGAACTGATGTGGAATTTAAAAATAAATATTTTCTTTATTTGCTTACACAAGATAGAGAGGGAGAGAGAGAACCAGATTAATCAGTTTGGAACATGGGATGCAGGAGTAATATAAAGCAAACTATAGAATGGGAAGGTCTGTTTAATAGATAAAAGAATAAGATTTTACATTTATGAAGAAATGAGCCACCATTATTTCCACTAAGAATTGATTGTGGACCTATTAGATGTCAAGCACCTAATCTCTGGTTCAGATTCTAGGAATTCTCAGATGTACAGAGCATGAACAGACTAAAACCTTTTCCTTCAGGTGACGTGGCCAACAACAAAAGAAATGGTGAGAAGAAGAAGTTGGGTCAATGAGAATCAGAATATAGACGTCAGAATATAGGAAGCTGGTTAATGTCATAGCACAGAGTGTTTGTTTTGATACAGTATGGAGTCAGTTCCTCTGAGTGAAGCCTTCCTTGACCACAGGTAATTATTCACTGCTTCCTCCAGTCCTGCAGTTCTGTTTTCCCCTCTAATCTAGAATGTATCCTTTTCTAGCTCTTTGTGCCTGGTTTTCCCTGGATTTATCTCCCCACTTTTTAGCACAAAGTTGTGACATAAGAGTCTACATCAAAAACAAATGTAATAATGTAGTTGACTGAAGTCCAGGAAGTAGTCCAGTAGCTAGAGTGCTGGGCTTACCAAACATGAAGTCCTGAGCTCGATCCCCACGTCACATGTGCCAGAATGATACACTGATTCTCTCTCTTTCATATTAATAATTTTTTTATTTTTATAAAGAATATGTTTGATTGCATGAATGAAAGGGTGGGATGATTTAGCTTTTTGGAAACCTTTCTTTGAGGCCACTAGCCTTGCTTTGATGAGTTAGGAAAGACACTGAAAACAAATCTGAGATGAAGTAAGTCATAGCATTCATTCATCTTACAAAATTCGTTTTTCATCTCTTGAGTATGATGCTTGACGTGAGAGCAGAAACTCATAACTAAGTTCATCATTATCCAATAGAGTAAGTTTAATTATCAAGAAATCTATGGGAAATAGATCTTATCATCTTCATGAACAGTTCCTGTATTTACTGAATGACTAAGGGCAGAGGTTAAAAAAAGCATATATAAGACTGGAGATAAAGTTCACCTGCATAGTGTGCTACTTTGCCATGTGTACAACCCAAGTTTGCACTTGACCCCCCTTTGCATTGAAGGAAGCTTCAGTGCTGTAGTTCCCTGTCCCTGCCTTTCTGTCTTGTTCTTTCTAGCTGAAAACAAAATCCTATTTAAGAGAAAATAAAAGACATTTTAGGAAAACCAATACACAGTGAAGCTCATGCCTGTATATGATGATTTTTGTATTATTTCAAGAATATAGCTGTTTCACACAGATACACACACATAGATTGTTGCTTTAGTCTCATTAACAGGTGACTCTCAGTTACTTCCTTTTTCTAAAACAAGAAGTACTGAGTCAGCAATCTGGCCTGGGGGAAAGCTCTCAGCAATGGCTATTAATAATGAAAATTTCCTAATGATGGCAAAATCTGTTTCCCCTTTAGAAGAGAAAGAGAGACAGCTACTTAAAGTTAGTATAACTCATCTAGTCAGAGGGACTGAGGAAAAATGGCTTTATACATCTTAGTTTAGTTAAAACTGGAATTATATAGTTTGGGTCATGCCCCAGAATTCTTATGTTGTTGTTGACAGAGGTAGCTCTCAGTTCAGGCTCAAAGTTAACCAAAAAATAAAATGTATTCCTAAGTACTTCTATGTGTGACAGTCCTTTTTTAGTATTATTTTTACTTATAAAATGGCAACACTGACAAGAACATAGGATAAGAGGGGCACAATTCCCACCACCAGATCTCCGTATCCCATCACCTCCTTTGATAGCTTTCCTATTCTTTAACCCCCTTGGAGTGTGGACAAGTCCTTTTTTACTTTTCCAACCAGGGTTTTTTTGTTCTTTGTGCCTGCACATTTCCACTGCTCCTAGTGGACTTTACTTTTTCTTTTTTAGATTAAAAAGAGAGAGACTGAGAATGAGTGAAAGGTGAGACACTACAGTTCATTTCTATCACTCGTGAAGCTTTTCCTTAGCGCAGTGCTCCCATGTGGTGTCCAGGAGTTCAAACTCAGCAAGATGAACACTCTACCAGGTGAACTATCTCCTGGCTGCTAAGTTCTTTCTTCTTTTGTAGGTAGAGACAGGGAAAGAGAGAGAGAGAGAGAGAGAGAGAGAGAGAGAGACCCCACAACACTGAAGCTTCCTTCAAGATAGTGGACACCAGGCTCGAGCTGGGGTCATGCACATGGCAAAGCAGCACACTCTCTAAGTGAGTTACTTCGCCAACCTATCTCTAAATTCTTGTATAAAGCATTATCCAGGGAGTTGGGCAGTAGTGCAGAGGGTTAAGCGCAGGTGGCCCAAAGCTCAAGGACTGGCGGAAGGATTCCGGTTGGAGCCCCCGGCTCCCCACCTGCAGGGGTGTCGCTTCACAAGCGGTGAAGCAGGTCTACAGGTTTCTATCTTTCTCTCCCCTTCTCTGTCTTTCCATCCTCTCTTCATTTCTTTCTGTCCTATCCAACAATGCAACACCAAAAACTACAACAATAAAACAACAAGGGCAACAAAAGGGAATAAATAATTAAAAAAAAAAAAAAAGCCATTATCCAACCTCAGCAACAAACCTGACAGTGAAGCTGGGTGTGGAGATCTAATCTTTCTGACTTCAAGAACTTGCTCTTCATGGTTAACTTAACACTGTTTCCACCCAACCAACAGACCAAATTCAGGCTATCCAATTGAAACATGGACAGGCGATCTCTATATTTTCACTTCCATACACTTTCTCATTTGCTTTGATGAGAGAAACAAAGAGAAACTGTCGATTTCCTCACATGTTCTTGCAATAAGACCAGAGAGATTTGTAGTCAAACATGGATAACCAGTAACAGATTGCCTTGTTCCACTTACACTAAGGTATTGATTCATCTTGGAAAGATAAAGGCTTTCCAGGTATTCATTGCCAACCCATTCTGGCCCAAAACACCATATGCATGAAACTAGAAGTGTGTTCAGTGGCACGGGGTGACCCTGGTCAGAGTAGTTACCTTTAAAACTTTTCTGCACCCCATAAAGAATTTTGGTACATACTCCCAGAGAGATAAAAGAATAAGGAAGCATCAGCACCAAGAGAGAAGGAAAAGGAGAGAGACATATGGAGGTAGCTATGATGTCATGAGTGGCTTAGAGGGGAAAAGAGGATTGAATCAGAAAAAGAAGGGGCAACTATGTATAAATATGGACAGATAGTTGTAGAGAAAATGGTTGTATGGGAGTCTGGCGGTAGCACAGTGGGTTAAGCACACGTGTTGCGAAGCGCAAGGACCAGCATAAGGATCCCTCTTCAAGCCCCCAGCTCTGCACCTGCAGGGGAGTCACTTCACAGGTGGTGAAGCAGATCAGCAGGTATCTATCTTTCTCTTCCCTTCCTCTCTCCATTTTTCTCTGTCCTATCCAACAATGACAACAACAATAATAATAACTACAACAATAAAACAACAAGGGCAACAAAAGGGAATAAATAAATATGAAAAAAAAGAAAGAAAAGAAAATGGTTGTACCATGTCTACAACCTTAGGGGAACTATGATGGATTGCAGTGGGGAGAGTGAAGATTCAGAACTCTGTTGGTGGGAATGGTGTAGATTCAAACCCCAGCTGACATGTAGTTCTGTAATATAAAAATAAAGAAATGAATATTTATATAGCTTAAATAATTAAGCTCCAAAAAGAAGAATAAGGAAGCTTCCTATGGAGGAGATGGGGACACAAAACTCTGGTGGTGGAAAGTGTATAGAATTGTGCCCTTGTTATCTCATAATCTTGTTAATGGTTATTAAATCACTAATAAAATAAAAATTAAAAATGGCAAACACATTGAAAAAGTACAATATGAATGAAGGTGGCTGTGTTATATTTATGTACAGTCTACCTTCCCTGTAGTGTGTCTTAATATTTCATTGCAAGTGAATGTTGGAATTTTATTTGAGAAGTAATGCACATAAGCCAAACCTTTTGACCCAAAGAGAAACTTGTATGTGTACTTTTGAGAGTCATGACTTAGTTTCCTCACCTGATACATAGTTGTCTTTTGTAAGATCCCCTATTTGTGATTATATGCATACATTAAATTATATTGTGTAATATATATAGAAAAAAATTTTTCTGTGGCTCCTTTTTCCAGAGAAGTCATTCTGTTTCATTCTGCTGACTTGAAGCAAGCCCTAACGGCTTATCTCACTTAGGCTCTTGGTGGTCTAGGGGGCTGAACTATGGAAGAGTGCTCTCTTAAAAGAAGAAACAGGAAGAAATCAGTTCAGGAGTCAAGAAGGAGGATAGGCAAGCAAAACACAGGCTGTAAAATGCTGTCACGTGGAGAAACTACTCAAGGGATTTTAAAAGGACACAGAGCAAGAGGCTGGGAACTTGTACAAGCAGGAAATGGCAAGTTAAATCAGCCACTTCCTTACCATTCAGTAAATCTAGCCCTCACTTAGAACCTGCTGTATGGGAAAAAAAAAAAAAGAAGAGACTAGGACACAAGTTCAAAATCTCTGTCTCCAGTGTCAGCATAGTTTTATCCAGATGATAAAGTATCTTAGGTAAGTCTTCCTGGAAACATATATGAAATAAAAATAGATTTATCCCTTATGAAACATTTCTTGAGGCTTGAGGAATATCACTGTGGCTAAAGTGCTGGACTTGGGGCTGGGAAGATAGCATAATTATTATGCAGAAAGCCTTTTATGCCTAAGGTTCCAAAGTACTTGTTAAATTTCCCATACCCCATAAATGGGAGCTGAGCAGTACTTTAGTCTCTCTCTCTCTCCCTCTCCCTCTCTCTCTCCCTCTCCCTCTCTCTCCATACACATATATATATCTCTCTATATGCATAAAACAAAACAAATAAATTACATAGAAAATAAAAGAGTACTATCCTTATAAGCCTGAGTTCCTGAGTTTAATTCCTGGTATTACCAAAGTGATTGTGGTTCAATTTCATATATATATATATATATATATATATATATATATATATATATATGGAAAAAACTTCCCTGAAAAATTCCTGAGTCACAAATTTTGGGTAGACTATGAAGGGTATGACCATAAATCACTGTCTTTAATTTTTTTAATTTAATTTATTATATTTGAGAAAGAATTTCATATGAGAGAGGAAAGAGAAAGAAATGAGAGCCTTTGGTTTATGCAGTATTGGAGATCAAACCAGGAACATTAGGCACATAAGTCCACTGCTCTACCAGTTGAGCCACCTCCAGAGCTGGCAACAGTCATTGTTTTAACAAGTTCTCAATTAAAGTTACAGAAGCACTGGTTTATACTGTACGCCTTTAGCTCCCCCTCACACCTCCAGCAAGAAAAGATAAACCATCTGTTTTTCTCCAATTTAGACTATGAGATATTAAAAATGATAAAATAGATTTGTATCTACTGATTTCCGAAGGGAAAAAAATGCAGGATAGTATATAGACCATGACATTATTGATGTAATACAAAATGTCTACCTACACTGTCTAGAAATATAAAATTTCTGAAGGAAATGGAAACAATAGTTTTATTCAGGTGGAATACCAAAGGAGACCACCTGGGACCACAACAAGACAGGACTAAAATGACTTCAGGAACCCACCAAATCATGGATGAGTGCAAATACGTGTGGCTCCTGGATAGAGAGGAGCCTAGGGAGAGATTAAGTGGCTGGTAACAGTCGGGCAGTTTACCAGCTAAGACACCACCTCCAGTCTGTTTCACCAACAAGGGGACAGCTGAAGGGAGGAAAGGATTCCCCTATGACTCACCAAATGCAACTGTGAGTCTCCATTGCTACTGCCCTCAGAATCTGGAACAGAGGCAGGGAGGCCCTGTGCTGACACCAGGGGACAGAGAACTAAGCAGGAAACTCAGGAGAGATCTATACCTTGGTGGCCTAGTGGTGGGGCTGTGAGAATCTCTTTGCATAATCACAGGATTACCTCTGCCCCACCCTGCTTGATCTATTGGTCAGGAGTCAGTGATTAAGCTAAGAAGCCTACTTATAGTTTAAAAGTCCTCTGGCTCCCATAGCCTACAGGGAAGAAAAAGAACAAAAGAGGCTTTAAAAACCCACTATACTCTAACTCAGTGATTAAAATAACATTGAAACAACTGATAATTTCCACAACTGTGAACCCTTAAGTAACTTACTTAGACACAAGTCAAGACACAGGCAAGAGTGATCAGTAATTTGAATAGTACTGAGAGAGGGACCTCATAACATACTATACAGAATGGCTAAATCAACAAGAAGAAATACTGGAGAAATGAACCAGGACAAGAGTCCAGCTAAAAGTCCCCCAAAGGTTGAAGCACAAAATAATGAAGTCAATATCCAAACACTAGTTAAGGAAATATTCACAGGAGTGAGTAAAGAGTTTGAGAATTGTCATCAGAAATGCAGAAACAATAAATGAGACTCTGGAAGAAAACACTAATTACCTCAAGGTTACTATAGAGCTGAAAGCTGAAATAGTTGAGCTAAGAACACAACTAGCTGAACAAGCTAAAACAGTATCAAAACAGGGTAACAAGATAGACGAAGTCCAGAAAACAGTAGAGAGGAGAGAGAGAATAGAAACAATGAGGCTGAAGACAGAATTAGCAAGATCAAGGATGAATTAGAGACAACTAAAAAAGAAGTAAGAGATCTCAAAAAGAGATTAGGACATAATGAAAACAACAACAGAGACCTATGGAATGACTTCAAAAGAAATAATATATGCATTAATATAAAAAGTGATAATATGTTGGCTTACCAGAGGAAGAAAGAAAGGGAGGGGAAGAAAGTATTCTTCAGGACATAATAGCTGAGAACTTCTCTAGTCTAGACAACCTAAAAGACATAAAGGTTCAAGAAGCCCAGAGCGTCCCAAACAGAATTAACCCAGACTTAAAGACACATCCTATTTAGAATGGAAAGGAATAAGGATAAAGAAAGGGCCCTGAAGGCTACAACAGAAAAACAAAGAGTCATCTACAGAGGAAAACCCATAAGATTAGCAGCAGACTTCTCTACACAAACACTACAGGCCAGAAGAGAATGGAAAGATATCTATCAAGTGCTCAATGAGAAAGGCTTTCAACCAAGGCTGCTGTATCCTGCTAGACTGTCTTTCAGACTAGACGGAGGTATCAAAACCTTCTCAGACAAGCAATAGTTGAAAGAATCAACTATCACCAAGCCTTCCCTGAAAGAAGTTCTGAAAGGTCTCCTATAAACAGTCAGGCCATATATCAGAACACTCTAAGAATCTACAAGAATGGCATTAAAATATATTTAATCTATGATATCAATAAATGTCAATGGCCTGAATTCACCTATTAAAAGGCACAGAGTAGGAAGATGGATCAGAAACACAACCCAACAATATGTTGTCTGCAGGAAACCCACCTAACTCAGTAAGACAAACACAAACTCAAAGTGAAGGCTGGAAAAGTATCATACAAGCCAATGAACCACAAAAAAAGGGCAGGAACACCTATGCTCATATATGACATGATAGACCTTAAAATAAATAAAATTTAAAAAGATAGGGATGGACATTACTTAGTGCTCAGAATATCAATCTATCAAGTGGACTTAACATTATCAACATCTACGCTCCCAATGAGAGGCCATCTAAATACATCAAACATCTATAGAAAGAGCTACAGCAATATATTAACAGCAACACAGTAATAGTAGGGGACTTCAAAACCCCACTCTCTCAACTTGACAGATCATCCAGGTAAAAAAATCAATTTTTTTTTAAAAAAAAGGTAGCTAAATGAGGATACAGATAAACTAGAACTATTGGAAATTTTCAGAGTCATTCACCCCCCAAAAAAAAAAACTGGAATACACATTCTATTCAAGTACACATGGGTCATTCTCAAGGATAGATCACACATTAAGCCACAAAGACAGCATCAGGAAATTCAAGAGCATTGAAATCATCCTAAGCACCTTCTTAGACCACAGTGGGCTTAAGTTAACACTTAACAATAAACAAAAAATGAATAAAAGTCACAGAATGTGGAAACTCAACTGTACACTACTTAACAACTACTGGTTCAAAGAAGTAATTAAGAAAGAAATCAAAATGTTTGAGTGTTCAATAAAAATTGAAGACACAAGCTACCAGCATATTTGAGACATGGCTAAGGCAGTATTGAGAGGGAAGTTAATACCCATACATACACACATTAGGAAAGAAGAAAAAGCTCAAATGAATAACTTGACTGCACACCTGAAAGAGTTAAAGAAGAGAAATGCAGGAACCATAAAGCAACCAGAAGAACAGAATAAACTAAACTTAAAGCATAAATAAATAGCATTTAAAATAAAACTATACAAAAAAAAAGTAAATGTTGGTTCTTCAAAAAAGTAAACAAAATCAACAAACCTTTTAGCCAGAGTCACAAAACAAAAAGGGGGAAGACCCAAATAAACTGGACTGTAAATGAAAGAGAAGATATCACAACAGACACCACAGAAATCCAACATATCATGTGAGGGTTCTATGAACAACTATATGACACCAATCTACAAAATTATAGCCAACCAGATACAGCAGTATATTTAAAAGATTGTTCATCATGACCAAGTGGGTTTTATCCCAGGGATGCAAGGGTGGCTTAATATACATAAGTCGATAAAAATGATCCACCAAAACCTAAAAACCACATGGTTATATCAGTAGATGCAGAGAAGGCCTTTGACAAAAATCCAACATCCCTTTATGATCAAAACACTACAAAAAATGGGAATAGATGGAAAATTCCTCAAGATAGTGGAGTCTATATACAGCAAATCTACAGCCAACAGCATACTCAATGGTGAAAAACTGGAAACATTTCCAGGTACTAGACAGAGCTGCCCACTATCACCATTATTATTCAACATACAGTTGGAAGTTCTTGCTGTAGCAATTAGGCAGGAGGAAGGAATTAAAGGGATACAGATTGGAAGAGAAGATGCTCCTTATTTGCAGATGACATGATAGTATACATAGAAAAACCTAAAGAATCCAGCAAGAAGCTTTTGGAAATCATCAGGCAATACAGTAAGGTGTCAGGCTACAAAATTAACATACAAAAGTCAGTGGCATTCTTTTATGCAAACACTAAGTTGGAAGAAGAAGAAAACCAAAAAACAATTCTTTTTACAATAGCAACAAAAACAATAGAATATCTAGGAGTAAACCTAACCAAAGAAGTGAAAGACTTGTATCCTGAAAATTATGAGTCACTATTCAAGGAAACAGAAAAAGACACAAAGAAGTGGAAAGATATTCCATGTTTATGGGTTGGAAGAATTAACATCATCAGAATGAATATAGTACCCAGAGCCATATACAAATTTAATGTTATCTCCATCAAGATCTTAACCGCATTTTTTAGGAGAATACAACAAAAGCTACAAATGTTTATCTGGAACCAGAAAATACCTAGAATTGCCAAAACAATCTTGAGAAGAAAGAACAGAACTGGAGGCATCACACTCCCAGATCTCAAATTGTATTATAGGGCCATTGTCATCAAAACTGCTTGGTACTGGAACATGAAAAGACACACTGACCAGTGGAATAGAATTGAGAGCTCAGAAGTAATCCCCAAAACCTATGGACATCTAATTTTTGACAAAGGTTCCCAGACTATTACATGGGGAAAGGAGATTCTTCAAAAAATGGTGTTGGAAAAAATGGGTTCAAACATGCAGAAGAGTGAAACTGAACCACTATATTTCACCGAACATAAAATAAATTCCAAGTGGATCAAGGACTTTGATGTTAGACCAGAAACTATCAAATACTTAGAGGAAAGTATTGCCAGTACTCTTTTCCACATAAATTTTAAAGACATCTTTAATGATACAAATCCAATTACAAAGAAGACTAAGCCAAGTATAAACCTATGGGACTATATCAAATTAAAAAGCTCCTGCACAGCAAAAGAAACCACTACCCAAACCAACAGACCCCTCACAGAATGGGAGATCTTTACATGCCTTATATCAGGCATGAGATTAATAACCAAAATATATAAAGAGCTTGCCAAACTCAACAACAAGAAAACAAATGACCCACCCAAGAATAGGGAGAGGACTTGAACAGAATATTCACTGCAGAAGACATCCAAAAGGCCAAGAAACATGAAAAATGCTCCAAGTCATTGCTTGTCAGAGAAACACTAATAAAGACAACAGTGAGATACCATTTGACTCCTGTGAGAATGTCATACATCAGAAAACGCAGTAGCAAATGCTGAAGAGATTGTGGTACAAAGGACCCTCCTTCACTGCTGATGGGTGAGCAGTCTGGAGAACTCTCATAAAGCTAGAAATAGACCTACCCTATGACCCTACAATTTCTCTCCTGGGGATATATCCTCAGGAACCAAACACACCCACCCAAAAATATATGTGTATACCTATGTTCATAGCAGCACAATTTGTAATAGCCAAATCCTGGAAGCAACCCAGGTATCTAACAACAAATGAGTGGATGAGCAAGTTGTGGTATATATACACGATAGAATAATATTCAGCTATTAGAAATGATAATTTCACTGTTTTCAGCCCATCTTGAATGGAACTTGAAGAAATCATGTTAAGTGAAATAAGTCAGAAAGAGAAGAATGAATATGGGATGATCTCATTCACAGGCAGAAATTGAAAAAGAAGATCAGAAGAGAAAACACTAAGCAGAACTTGGAATGGAGTTGGTGTATTACACTAAAGTAAGATTTCAGGTGGGTGTTGAGGAGGGTTCAGGTCCTGAATCATGATGGCAGAGGACCCAGTGGGGATTGTATTATTATGTAGAAAACTGGGAGATATTATGAATGTACAAAGTATTATATTTACTGTTGACTATAAAACATTAATCCCCCAATTAAAAATAAATAATAAAATATTTTAAAAAGTGCTGTGATGGAATAGACAGCAAATTCTCATTTCATGGCATAGATTGATTCTTAGAAACCATGACTTTAAGTGAAAACAATTTTACTATAAACTAGTTAATACAAACAAGAGCAAAATTTGTTGTAGTACTTTCTGGTCACCAAAACATCACTAAATTTGTAAATACAGAAACACCTAGAATTGCCAAAACCATCTTAAGGAAAAGAAACAGAAATGGAGGCATCACACTCCCAGACCTTAAACTATATTATAAAGCCATCATCATCAAAACAGCATGGTACTGGAACAAAAATAGGCACACAGACCAGTGGAACAGAATTGAAAGCCCAGAAGTAAATCCCAACACCTATGGGCATCTAATCTCTGATAAGGGGGCCCAAAGGATTAAATGGAAAAAGGAGGCTCTCTTCAATAAATGGTGCTGGGAAAATTGGGTTGAAACATGCAGAAGAATGAAATTGAACCACTTTATCTCACCAGAAACAAAAATCAACTCCAAATGGATCAAAGACCTAGATGTCAGACCAGAAACAATCAAATACTTAGAGGAAAACATTGGTAAAACACTTTCCCACATACACCTCAAGGACATCTTTGATGAATCAAACCCAATTGCAAGGAAGACTAAAGCAGAAACAAACCAATGGGACTACATCAAATTGAAAAGCTTCTGCACATCCAAAGAAACTATTAAACAAACAGAGAGACCCCTCACAGAATGGGAGAAGATCTTCACATGCCAGACATCAGACAAGAAACTAATCACCAAAATATATAAAGAGCTCAGCAAACTTAGCACCAAAAAAGCAAATGAATCCATCCAAGAATGGGCAGAGGATATGAACAAAACATTCACTACAGAGGAGATCCAAAAGGCTAACAAACATATGGAAAACTGCTCTAGGTCACTGATTGTCAGAGAAATGCAAATTAAGACAACACTAAGATACCACCTCACTCCTGTAAGAATAACATACATCAAAAAGGACAGCAGCAACAAATGCTGGAGAGGATGTGGGGACAGAGGAACCCTTTTACATTGCTGGTGGGAATGTAAATTGGTCCAGCCTCTGTGGAGAGCAGTCTGGAAAACTCTCAGAAGGCTAGACATGGAACTTCCATATGATCCAGTAATTCCTCTCCTGGGGTTATACCCCAAGGACTCCATAACACCCAACCAAAAAGAGGTGTGTACTCCTATGTTCATAGCAGCACAATTCATAATAGCTAAAACCTGGAAGCAACCCAGGTGCCCAACAACAGATGAGTGGCTGAGAAAGCTGTGGTATATATATACAATGGAATACTATGCAGCTATCAAAAACAACGAACTCACCTTCTCTGACCCATCTTGGACAGAGCTAGAAGGAATTATGTTAAGTGAACTAAGTCAGAAAGATAAAGATGAGTATGGGATGATCCCACTCATCAACAGAAGCTAAGAAGATCTGAAAGGGAAACTAAAAGCAGGACCTGATCAAATTGTAAGTAGGGCACCAAAGTAAAAACCTAGTGGTGAGGGGTAGACGTGCAGCTTCCTGGGCCAGTGGGGGGTGGGAGTGGGCGGGAGGGATGGGTCACAGTCCTTTGGTGGTGGGAATGGTGTTTATGTACACTCCTAGCAAAATGTAGACATATAAATCAGTAGTTAATTAATATGAGAGGGGGAAAATCGATTGTATGTCTCAAAGTTTCTCAAAAGACAAACTGAATCTTTTTAATATATAGGCTATGTATTTGATATGCGGACTCTCTCAAAAGCCTAGACCAAGTAGATTAGAAGCATCCAATAGCACAGCTATATACAAGATACTGGATACTGTACAGCAAACCATAACAAAGGGACTTTTCAAAGTTAACCCAATTAACAAATAATGTGATGATAACATTGACTTTTGATGATAACATTGTCTTTTTGAACCCTAAGACAGCAGGAATCTCACATCTCCACTATAGATCCCCTACTTCCCCCAGTCCTGGAACCCTTGGATAGGGCCCACTTTCCCGTATGCATCTCCCAATCCAAACCAAATAATATTGCATCTCCGATCACAACCTAACCAACGCAACGATTGCCACCTCAACATGCTTCACCTCAGACTGTATCCAGAGACTTCACGTGTGGAATGACAACCCTTCAGCTTCATTACTCGGGTGAGACCTTTCCTTTTATAGTACACTCTAATTTCATCTCAGGTAGTTCACTTTCTAACAAAGTCCCATAACTTAGATATACACCAGTTTCTGTGAGAGAGAGCTTATGTGCACACGTATCCATAAAATACTGCAAAATATATACCTGAAAGCAGAAGTACACTAGAGTTTGCAGTGAGTATCCCCCTAACACTTCCTCTCCACTATTCCAAGCTTGGGATCCATGATTGCTCAACAAATTGTTTGGCTTCATATGTTAACTCTCTTTTCAATCACCAGGTTCCAGATGCCACCAGGATGCTGGCCAGGCTTCCCTGGACATACAGGTAGGGACCAGTATGTCCTGGAGCTCCACTTCCCCAGAGACCCACCCTAATAGGGAAAGAGAGAGGCAGACTGGGAGTATGGACCGACCAGTCAACGCCCATGTTCAGCGGGGAAGCAATTACAGAAGCCAGACCTTCTACCTTCTGCAACCCTCAACGACCCTGGGTCCATGCTCCCAGAGGGATAGAGAATGGGAAAGCTATCATGGGAGGGGGTGGGTTATGGGGATTGGGTGGTGGGAATTGTGTGGAGTTGTACCCCTCCTACCTTATGTTTTTGTTCATTAATCCTTTCTTAATTAAAAATAAAAAAATAAAAGATAGAGAGGGAGAAAGATAGACACCTACAGACCTGCTTCACCATTTGTAAAGCATACCTTCTGCAGGGGGAGAGTGGGGCTTGAACCCAAGTCCTTATGCTTAGTGATATGTGTGCTTAACTAGGTGGGCCACCACCCAGTCCCCTCTTCTTAATAAACTTTAATTTTAGGATAAAAAAAATTTATAAATACAGTTGTCAAGATGCTTCCAATAATACACAATGCTTTGTATTCTTTCACTTTCCAAGACCTAGACAAGACATGCTTAGACACATAACACACACACACACACACACACACACACACACACACACACACATTCACACTCACTCAGTCTTGGACAATGAACCTAATCTGCCCATCTATGGCACCACATACTGAGAGAAAATCCTGGATGATACAGGGAGAAAGTATAAACTCCACAAAGATAGTGGCTCCATCCTGGGATCAACTCTTCCCCTTAACCACTGTAAGGGACATCATAAGACCTGTTGTGAACATGGCTTCTAGAACTTCACTTCCCCCACCATGTGGTGTGTGTGTGTGTGTGTGTGTGTGTGTGTGTGTGTGTGTGTGTGTGTGTGTATGGAATAGGGGTTGCTAAGAAGATATTACTTTCACTGAAAAATATTTGAAAATCCAGAGGTCAACACGTTGACAAATCATTAGGAATACTTCCATTGGGAATACTTCCTCTCCCTATTTGCTGTCCCTTAACATGAGAACTTGTACACTCAAGAATTCTTCTTTGGAGAAAAGGCATTTCTACTTCCAAGATAACTGGGGAGAGATGGGCTGAGTTAAAAACTCAGTAGTCTGGAAAGGCCCCCCACTAAGCCATGATATTCTACTACTCTCTGGATCTCCTTAACTTGCCTATTTCTGAGGTTTAAGTCTGCTCTAACACCCTAATTGTTCTGAGACACTAACATCTACTCTTAGAATAATTACTTAGCTAAAAGGCCAATTTGCCTGGTGTGCTATGTTTGGATGGTATATTCATTCAGGATAGAGATCCAGCACATCTGCACAGTGGTCTTTTAAAAATATATATTTGTGTATTTATCATTAAAGGCTAATAAGAGAGGGAGAGAGATAGAGTCAAAACATTACTCTGGCACAAGCTCTGCCAGGGGTTGAACTCAGAACTTCGTGCTTGAGAATCCATGTCTTTATCATAGACCCCAATGTTGGTCTTGTCCTTCATGTAGAGACTAAGATTCACAGAGCACATTGCTTATATATCCATAGCTTCACTCACTCTTTTCAGCTGTAATTTGGGTGTCAACTGTGGGAGTCTCTAAGGAAACTAGAGTATTAAAAGTGAGTGAAAGAGGAAGGGGGAGATCTGCAGTACTACTTCAATACTCATAAAGCTTTCCCCTGCAGGTGGGAACCAGAGGCTTGAACCTGGGTCTTTCCATACTTTAATGTGTGTGCTTGCTTTATCAGGTATGCCACTGTTTGGCCCCCTCAAGCCATTTTTCTTATATTTGTAATTAATATTGGTTTACAAGGTTGTGAGATTACTAAGTATAGTTCCACACCTCACCTACTACCAACATTCTGTGTCCCGCACCCTCCCAACAATAACCACTTTTTTTTTCTGAAAGAGAGCTAATCCAGAGACTAAAATTGAATTAGAGTTTGAGATTAAATAACTTGAAAAATATCTCAGCTAGGATTTAGTCAAGATGTAGCTCTTCACACAGGATAACAGTTTTATTGTCTTTGATTTACTATCAGAGATCTGGTTCTAGACTTCTAAGGGAAAGTTACCTAGAGATTTTGGCTGAGAATCACTATTTAAAAATTAACTGTATTTGTTATTAAATATAGTGGTCATAGGGGCTGGGTGGTGGTACATCCTGTTAAGTGCACATAGTAAATATAGTGTCCACTTTGCTCAGTTTTTTTTTTTTTTTGCAATATGGTCATAAGCAAGCAATGGTGCATATATCTTCATTAAAAAAGCAAAACAGGGTACCCCTTCCCCTATCAGTACCATTGTCTACTCACTAGCTTTAATTAAGAATCACATTACAAAATCCTTTCTAACTGGAGAGTTCATTTAATGAGTTATTGCAAGTTGCAGTAATTTCCATTTCCTTAAACAGCTGTGGTGAATGGAGGATTTCTTTTTTTTTTTTTTTTTTTTTTTTTTCAGGAAAACCTGCCCGATTATCTTAAGCCTCACAGGCCAGCTACTTTTGATCATTTTTTTCTCTAATCCAGGAAGAAAATCTGCAAGGGTCTGAAATCAGAAAGATGTTGACAGTACATCTATAAAGCAGATGTGTTCTTGTTACACCAAGTTTACGTATGTTAATAGATTCAAATTGGTCTGTGAACAAAGTCAATGGCTGTCTCTTGATTATTTATATAAATTAAAGGATGGCTTAACTTAATTTCTAACATGTGTACCCTCTGGCAGTAAACTTTACTGAAGATTTCAGTCTTTTTCAAGGACTAGGGAAGAAAGAATATGTATTATCTACCAATATTTACCCATTCTACTTCATAAGGGACAGTTTATTTTTGAGACAATAATGATCTAATCAAGAAAACTAAGGATATGATGTAACTTCCTTTACTCAGCTCCAGTCACTCTCCTAAGAGTCCATAAACAAACTTCTAACAGAAGAAATACAATTGCATAGAATTTTGCCACCAGGCATAGCCCCAAAGCAGGAAATCTGATTGAAAAAATCTTGACAGCATGGCCCAAACAGACAGAACAGATATGGTTGACTTGGTTGCCAGTGAATGGTTGGGATAGAATGGCAGATAATGATCTCTGCATTAGAACCAAGGAATGAGATGCTTCTGATGACAAGAAAGAGAAATGTGAGACGTCAAGATAGCTCACCTAGACAGTGCACTTGCTTTGTCATACAGGGTAAAAATTAAAAAGTCATTTTTCACTTCATTTTTCAAGGGGAAATAAAGCTAGCATAGCATTCAAACTTCAGCAATCTTCAACAAAATTTTGTCTACTTCATCAAATTTTGGGGGAGGGGAAAGTGGTTGGAGGGAGCAAGGGTTGCACATGTGTGATTCCTCTAATACCAGACTAACTTTTATAAATTTCTTGAATTAAAGAACTCTTATTGTAGATAGCTAGTAGGTATATTTTAGTTATATTCCAAAGGGCCTGTGGCTATATTAGTTTTTTTTTTCCCCTGAGCCTGAAATCTGATATGCAGGTGAATCCAAGTTATTGTCTGGGAGAGAGGATGTCATGGCTGGAAAAAGGACCAAAAAGCTGGATCAGGGAAGAGAGTAGCTCCCTAATATGGAAAAGGTGTATAAATATTGTTGACTACAAACCCTATTGATTTTATCTTATCTGGGGCCCATATTCAGCTTAGGAGCCTATGTGACCTCTGCATCCCTGTAGATCAAACCTCATATTCTGTGGTCATCAGTAGGAACATTCCAAGCTGCCCCAAAATCAGGACCCATCTTCTTCAGCTGTAGTATAGAGTATGTTGTCCAGCCTCCCTTCAGAGGATGGAACATTCTCTACTGTTGTTGATTCAAGTTCAGGGCAAGGTCCTATGGGGGCCCACAACGGGGTCTGTTTTGTTGTTCCTGATATAGATGACCGGTAACAATGGAGAGAGGGATTTATTCGAGGTCTAAGCCCATCATGTCTGTTTGGGAATCTCAGGACTCCCCGACTAGGGCCCCAGTTGATGGGGTGGCCTGAGAGTGACTAAAGAGTCAATGTTAAAACATGCCAGTCTCTTGCCCTTATTCAGCTTTTGCTTTGATAAGGTTAGCTTTGGAATGAGTGAGGGACGTGTAATAGGAAGTAGGTGAGTAGAGCATCTAAGTCTAAGTAGACACTATTTCATTATGAACTTCATACTGACTCACCGTAGACTATTGTGTACTTTTGCTTTCAGGTATATATTTTGCCCTAATTTATGGATACATGTGAACATATACCCTATCTCATGGAAACTAGTCTATATCTAGGTTTGAGACTTTGTTGGGAAGTGAACCACCTGGAATGGAATTAGAGAATCCTATGAAAGGAAAGGTCTCACCCAAGTAATGAGGCTGAAGGGTTGGCATTCCATGCCTGAGGTCTCTGGACACAGTCTGAAGTGAAGAACACCGAGGTGGTACTCTTTGCATTGATTAGGTTGAGATCAGCAGAGATCCCCCCAACCCCCAACTCTTCATCTGCACTACTCCAGCCTTTAGGTCCATGATTGATTAGTCAACAACTTGTTTGGCTTTATATGTTAACTCTCTTTTCGGCCACCAGGTTCCAGATGCTAGCATAATGCCAACCAGACTTCCCTGGACGGACGATCCCACCAAAGTGTCCTGGAGCTCTGATTCCCCAGAACCCCGCCCCACTAGGGAAACTGAGAGGCAGGCTGGGAGTATGGATCGACCTGTCAATGCCTATGTTCAGTGGGTAAGCAATTACAGAAGCCAGACCTTCCACCTTCAGCATCCCACAATGACCTTGGTTCCATACTCCCAGAGGGTTAAAGAATGGGAAATCTATCAGGGGAGGGGATGGGGTACGAAGTTCTGGTGGTGGGAATTGTGTGGAGTTGTACCCCTCGTATCCTATGGTTTTGTCAATGTTTCATTTTTATAAATGAAAAATTTAAAAGAAAGAAGGAACTCTGGGAGTCAGGCGGTAACGCAGTGGGTCAAACGCACATGGCGCAAAGCGCAAGGACTGGTCTAAGGATCCCAGTTCGACCCCCTCTCCACTTCTGCTTCTCAGAAGTATGATTAACAGTTCAAAGAGAAAAGTGGTAGCGTATCTGGTTGAGCACGCATATTACAATGCACAAGGACACAGGTTCAAGCCCTTAGTACCCACCTGCAAGAGGGAAAGGTTTGCGACTGGTAAAGCAGGGATGCAGGTATCCCTCTGTCTCTATCCCTCTCTATTACCCTCTTCCCTCTTGATTTCTGGCTGTCTCTATCTAATACAGATAAAAAATAAAGGAAAATAGATAAAAGATAATAATTTTTTAAAAAAAGAGAAAGGGAGAATAAATGTTCTTTGACACTTTTGCATTCAACATGGGTGTGACAGAATTTGGCTTTCTTTAGCACTGGACAGCAGGCCCTTGTCTAGTCTCACAATAATATTGATTGTTATAATACCTAATTGGGACATACAGTGCATTTCCATTTAGAATTTAAAATCATACAGGGCCAGTGGTTGCTCACCCAATAGTGTATAAATGTATACCCCAGGTTCCAGTCCTGAGAACCCACCTGTAGGGAGGAAGCACCTGTAGTGGAGCAGTGCTACAGTGTTTCTCCTTCTCTGTATCTTTTCTATGTCTATATCTTTTCTATATCTATATCTTCTCTATATCTTTTCCCTTCCTCCTCACTCTCTTTCTCCCCCACCTCCCTCTCCCATTCTGCTCTATATAAAAATAGCTTATGGGAAAGGTAGAGTAACATGGCCACCGAGCTTCAGTGATAAACCTGGTGGCAAAATAAATAGACAAATTTAAAATAATATAAATCAGTGCAAATGAAAAAGATAAAAAGGGCACACAACAAACTGTGAGTAACTTTTATGTATTAAATGGGATGATTGGTGATTCTTTTGTATTTTGTCTTTGTACTTAATTATCGTTTTTATAAAAGCAAAATTAAACATTAGTATTTCTAATCACTGAGCAATATATCTAGTTTGTCTTTATTTTCTAGCTGTGTAAAAACCACCCAGCACACAATTCTACCATAAGACTTGCTTAATTTTAAGAAATATATGTTGTTGAGGTGGTCTGGTGTCGGGCTGCACCGCGGAGAAGAGAGCGGACGTCCAGAGCAAAGGGGTACACAGATCTTTATTATAGGATGGGGGGGGAGGTTTGGTTCAGACCACGTGGAGCCAGCCAGCAATGGCCGACCACGGGGGGAGAGCAGGGAGCGAGACCTCAGAGAGGGAGAGCCGAGAGCCCAGAGAGAGCGAGGGGAGGGGTGAGGGGGCTTTTTATTGGGCGACAACCAGGGGTGACGTGTAGGGCCAGGATTGGTTGAAAGGGGGCACTCTAGGATGTAGCGAGGCATAGGAAAACCTGGGGGCGGAGCCAGGATTGGTTGAAAGGGGGCACTCTAGGATTTAGCGGGGCATAGAAAAACCTGGGGGCGGAGACTGCATCAGAATAAGTCCTCAGCAACATCTCCTCCTATCCCTTTATATCTAAATGGACACAGTAAAGAAAAATGGAGCATGCTTAAATGTTTTAGAGGAATGCCATGCTCAGGTGGGAAGATGTAGGACTTTCTGTGGAGGAGAGAAGGCTTAAATGGCTGCCAACCTTGTGAGATTTAAATGTCCTCCTGTGCTCAACCCCTCTTCAGAGAGAGAGACTTACCTGGAGAGACTCATCTCATAGGTTTAAGCGCAGCCTGCTCAACCATCTCTTCACAGTATCTCTACATCTTTTCTATCTTTCTATCTAGTAATTGCATAAGATGTACAAAGTCTATAAAAGACTATCATGGGGCAGAAACCTTTTGGACATAAGCCTAAATGACATAACAAAATAGGAAGGGACACGAAGGGGAGAAGTAAAAGTCAGTGGGGTGTGAAGGGAAGGATTGGTGTGTAAAGGAACATTCCCTGCTTGAGTGGGGAAAAGGGCAAGGGTACATAATGAGGGGGCGGCAGGAGGCATGACCCACCAAACAGAGGGGCTATTTGGCATTGTATAGTACTCAAGGCAACAGTCTGTAAAGTCTATGAATTACTCAGGATTAGTCTATGAAAAACCAGCAGCGTGAAGGGAAATAAGCTGCTTCAAAATTGTGTAAAATGTATATAGGGTATGTCAGAAAGTCCGATACAAGTCTCAGTCCGAAGTAGATGGCTAGGGGAGGAATTGGCAGGGGATGCAATGCTGCATGAGGGAGGTCAGCCGTTGGAATGTTGCTCTTTTGTAGATAGCTAGCTGGAACTGCCAACACGTAACAAGCAGGTCAGAAGCAGGAACGGTAACCAGGCATGAAGAAAGTTCTGTCCTTGGAATTCGTGTATCAGGTTCTTCAGATCACGTTGAGTGACATCTAGGGTTTCGGGGGGTGTGCCACGGTAGTCGTGCCATCTAGTAAGTGACGTCAGGGTGTGCAGGGGTTCAGATGGTTTTTCCGGGATTCCTGTGAAAGAAACACAAACAATCTGCTTCTCGTGGTTAATTTGAACTGGTAACAAGTTATAGGTTTGTTATAGTTGGTACCTCGATGATTATAATTGGTTTAGAATCTCTTTATGATTTATTAAAAGGTCATCTAATGTGACCTCCTGTAGCAGCCTCTACCGCAGGATCTTGAGACCAATTTTAGCTAAAATATGTATTTTAAACAGACTCAAATTGCTTAGAGAGTTAACGCATATTCGTGACAATGATTTTAACGTTTACAGTGCCAGATTGATGCCAGATCTGTTGTGGATTAATTTCCACAAGATAGTTTACAGGGCACCTTTGGGGGCCCTTCAAAGGTGTCCTGTATATAAAATTTATATAGTTTAGTTTTGGGAATGAATAGTCACGTTGAACATTTAGACTTTTACCTAAATAGTAAGTTACCTTAACAATTAATATTTACCTTGTCTGGTAAAAGTGTAGCTGTAGGGTTACACTTCTGACCGTTAAGTTAGTGTTACCAAACTTGAGACATACCCATAAACATTTAGTTATAACAAACTGGAGGAAAAAGAACTTTTGTTATAAAAACACATTATTTAAAAACAATTTTAAATCTGTCATTAGTCACACAGTTTAAGACTAAACACTTACATATATACCAATACTATATATAAAATTCAAAAGAGGGAGAAAGAAAAAAAATTTTTTGGAATGTTTCTGGACGTCTCCAGAAACTTTGGCTGCGTCCAGCATTTTTATATAAGGCCAATAACCTTTTAGAGTACTCCAAGCAGATGGGTCATGCAAAAAAAAAGAAAAAAAATTTTGTCATTTAACACACTCATTCACAAAAACAACTGGCCAGTTATAACATAAGACATACAGGGAAAGGGTAGGAGAGAGGTCTCTGTGAGCCAGATTTGCAGGTTCTGCCATGTCGTATTACGGGTCCTGGGATGTATCCTGCATCTGGTCCTCTTGTAGTATTTCTTGTTCTTCAGGAATAACAGCGCCATCCTGCGGGTATTGTCGGACATGGCGGGCAGGAACTCAGACAGGTTTAGAGAAATTTTGAGGGAAAATGCATGCGAAACCCCTTCCCATGGTCAATAATGGGTCAGGCCCTTTCCAAACTTTATCGAGTGGGTCTCTCCATTTCACCTTAATAGATGGGAGGGTAGATGGTGTTTGCCAGTGAAGAATAATAGGGGGTAAGGCTGAGTTATTGTAAATATTAAAGAGATTTAACGTAGTTAAGGCTTTTGCTAGCTGGATATTGGGGGGATATGTTCCTCCTTTATCTTTATTTAGTTGAGCCTTCAGTGTTTGATGGGCCCTTTCGACAATGCCTTGTCCCTGTGGATTGTAGGGAATGCCCGTGGTATGAGTAATATTCCAGAGGGAACAAAAATCTTTAAATTGTTTGCTTGAAAACATAGGTGCATTGTCTGTTTTCAAAAGTAATGGGACCCCCATAACGGCAAAACAAGAGAGCATATGGCTTACAAGCTTTTTAGCACTTTCTCCTGTCTGAGCTGTAGCCCACATAAATTTAGAAAAGGTATCAATTGAGACAAACACATATTTTTGTTTGCCAAAGTTTGGTATGTGGGTGACATCAATTTGCCAAATAGCATTAGCTTTTAAACCTCGGGGGTTAACCCCAAGGGTCTGGATAGCAGGTGTCTTTATGAGATTTGCACAAGAAGAGCATGTAGCAAGGATATGTTTTAACTGTGGTACAGGAACATCAGGGAATCGAGCTTGAAGGCCTTTAAGATTAACATGGGTTAGAGAGTGAAAATTAGCAGGATCAGAGACAGAGACTGGGAAAGTTCCTGTGGAGGCAAGGCGGTCAACTGCGGCATTCCCTTCGGACAGGGAACCAGGAAGAGGGCTGTGGGAACGAAGGTGTTGAATATACAGTGGTTGGGTTCGAGAACAGAGCATAGAGGCGATTTGAATCAAGAGAGGGGAAAGTGGGTTGTCATCAATTTTCACATACGAACGAGCAAGCCATGGAAGTAAGTTAACAGTATACACACTGTCAGAAAAAAGGTTGAAGGATTCTGGTACAGCTTTTAGTGCAAGAAAAACAGCATAAAGTTCTTTGTACTGAGGGGAATTATCAGGAAGCTCAGTAAAGAGAGGTTTAGGAGATTGTTTGTCTGGGTAATATATAAGGGCAGCAGCTCCCCTTTTTCCGCCATCAGTAAAGATTGTAGGAGCAGAGGGAATGGGATCCCGAGAGAAAAGTTTAGGTGCTAGTAGAGGCAGAAGAGGTAAAGAAGCTATCAATTTATTAGAAGGAAAATGGTTATCTATTTGTCCTGGAAACCCCACGAAGCTTATGGCAAAGCGGGAATGATGGCGTATAAGCCACTCTGTATCTGTGAGAGAAAAGGGCAGAATGATTAAATCCGGTTCTTTCCCTAAGACCTGCACAGACCTATTTCTCCCTTGGCGAACCATGAATGCTAACGCATCTATCTCAGTGAGGAGTCTTGGAGCTCCTCCTACTGGCGTGTGAAGCCATTCGAGAACCCCATGGTCTTGCCACAGTGCCCCTACTACTGTGGGGGTGGAGTTGAAGATTAGAAGGTTTACTGGAGAGGAGGGGGAGAATCGAACAAGGTGCATGTCCTGGAGGGCCTGGTTAACCCTTTCCAGTGCCAAGGAGGCCTCGGGAGTTAACTTACGTTTTGAAGAGGGCTGTTTGTTTCCTTTCAACAGGTCAAACAGTGGTTGGAGGCAGCTTGTGGGCAGATAGAGATACTGCCTAAGCCAATTTAAATTTCCTAGAAAACTTTGTAAAGAAGCAAGAGTAAGGTTAGAAGGGAAGGTAACATTAGGTTTTAAGGGACGAATTTGCGTTAGAGAAATCTCTGAACCTAGGAAGGATATTGGAGGGATTAGCTGTATCTTCTCAGGGGCTACATTAAGGCCGCTTTTCTTTAATGCAGGAATGAGAAAATCACGTAAGGCATAGAGATCTGTATCTGATTTTCCCCATATTAAAATATCATCTGTATAATGAAAAATATTAAGGCTCTTATGAATATATGGGACAAGGGCAGATTTAACAGCCTCCTGACAAATTGTAGGACTATTGGCCATACCCTGGGGCAGCACCACCCATTCAAATCTGTCAGCGGGGCTGGCATTATTAATAGACGGAACAGAGAAGGCAAAACGTTTACAATCTCGCGGATGCAAGGGGATAGAGAAAAAACAATCTTGTATATCAATAGCTATGATTGGAATTCCCGTGGGAATTGCAGAAGCAAGAGGCAAACCCCTTTGGGGGGAGCCCCAGACCTGCATGGTTTTATTTACTGCACGGAGATCTTGAAGGAGGCGCCATTTTCCCGAGGGCTTTTTAATCACAAAGACAGGAGTATTCCATGGGCTTCGAGAATGACAAATGTGTCCCAAGGACAACTGCTCTCGGACGAGCTCTTTTAAAATTTTTAGCTTATCCCTAGGTAAAGGCCACTGTTCCACCCAGACAGGCTCATTAGAAAGCCAGCTTAAGCGGGGTGTTTGGCTACGAACAGTGGCATTTAGTATTGGGGGTGCTGAATAGACCTGGTATCGCGGGAATGAGTTTTACGCTCTGCAGAGGCGTCTGTGGATATCCTAACATTAAGACACTCCAGAAGATCCCTGCCCAGTAAGTTGGTGCTAATATTAGCTACCAAAGGGCGGAAGTGTCCAGTAGAACCTTCTGGGTCTTCCCACATAAGCGAGTCTCGTGTGCAAAATGCTCTTGTCATCCCTCCTATTCCATGTAAACTGGGTCCAGGGATGAGTTCCCAATCTTGGGGAACCTCTTCTTGCCTTAAAATCGTCTTTGCTGCCCCCGTGTCAATCAAAAATTTAAAAGGAATATTGCCAATCTTTACTGTCATAGAAGGGTGACCTTGTTCTAAAACAGGAGTGGTCCACAAAATCTCAGGCCCCGAATTTGTACCATTCAGGGGCGAACCATCTTTATGAAATTGGGACCAACAATCTCTCTTCCAATGAAACCCCTTACGACATTTTGGACAAACAGTACGTGGTCTCTGGCTCCCTGACTGAAAGCGGGGTTGCTCTGGCTGGAGGTGTGGTTTCCCTGACTGGAGGCGTGGTCGCAACTTATCAGGACATTGGTTACGCCAATGTCCTTGGCGACCGCACTGAAAGCAGGCCCCGTTTTGCTTACGTGGGGCAACTGCATAGACCTGCGTCGTAGCGGGTGTCCCATAATTGCCTGATGTAAGCTCCTGTGTCGCTAGAATCCAATTATCTGGGTGTAGGTGTTTAAGATTAAGGCATACCTGACGGAATTGTGGTGTCATGCCTTCCCAGACAATAGAGCGCAGGAGTAGTGTGCGGACGTCAGGATTATAAACCTTTCTCTCTAAGCTTCTCTTCACCCTTGAGATGAAGCTCGCCAATGACTCATCAGAGCCTTGGTGAAAAGAGTTAATGGGAGCTGATGGATCTACATCAGGTGTGGTCACCCTTTCCCATGCTTGTGTTGCACAGATGCGTACCTGTTCAAAATAATCAGTTGGAAACCTGGCTTCTGCCTGCTGAGCTCCAGATTCATAAGCTCCTGCTCCAAACAAAGCATCAGAATTCCATTCTATCTGTTTGTTACTATTTTCCTGCGATTGCCTAGAGCACTCATCGTGGAAACATGCCTGCCACTGAAGATAGAGAGGGTCTGGGAGTGCAGCACGAGCCAGTTCTTTCCAGTCTTGTGGTGTATTTAAATGCTGGTAAAAGCTTCTCAAAACGGACTTGGTCCATGGAGAGTGCATACCGTCCTCCCTGACTGCTTGCCTGAGCGTTCCAAGTTCTTTCGAGGAATATGGCTGCCACGGCTGAGGGTTTTGTTTAGAAGGGGCCAAGTTTACCGGGAATGTGTGGATTTGGTCCGGTGGCGCGGGAGAGGGAGCTACAGAAGTGGAAAGTTCAGTAGAAACTGCTGTAGTGGCTGCAGGGGAGACTAAACGCATATCTACGGGGACGGAGCTCCCGGGGTGGACTGCACATGGTTTAAAATCCTTAAATGCTGAAAAAATATCCTTTAGCTCTCGTATCTCAGCCACTAGATCTCTTAATGGTGATGTATCAGCAGGGGGCGGGGTCAGGGACGAGGAAGCCTCAGGCGGAGCTGAAACCGCGGCAGCAGGGGCCAGGGGCGGGGTCAGGAAAATGGAAGCTGCAGGCGGAGCTGAAACTCGGACAGCAGGGGCAGGGGCGGGGTTCAGGAACGCAGAAGCTGCAGGCAGAGTTGAAACCGCGGAGGCAGGGGCCGTGGGCGAAGCTGAAACCGGGACGGAAGGGGCAGGGTTCAGGAATGCAGGCGGAGCTGAAACCGGGATGGAAGGGGCGGGGTTCAGGAACGCAGGCGCCTCAGGCGGAGCTGAAACAGAAGCTGAAGCCGGGACGGAAGGGGCAGGGTTCAGGAACGCAGGCTGAGCTGAAACCTGAACGGCGGAAGGGGGTGGGGTCAGAGGAGGAGCATCCGAACACGTGTGCGTGTCTGTGGGAACGGAATTCTTGGGTTTAGCCGCTGATCGCTTAGGATATCTAAGTCTTAAGCACATGTGATTTAACTCTCGTACCTCAGCCTCAAGGTCACTTATCCTTATGGCATACCACGTTTTACATATCTTGAAAGTGGCGACCACAGTTAAAAAAATCCAAGGGGTAGCGAAAATTAAACCTTTTATGACAGCGCGAATCTGTCCCAGGTCAAGAAATAATGACTGGGACACCTCCTCATAAAACGAGAAATTTCCCATAGTGGAGGGAAACGCGGGGCCACAGAAGTGGGCGGATGCCACTTACCTGTGTCTGGGCGGTTTCGGAGACCTCAGGCCGGGCGTGGTGTGGGTACGGAACACGATGGGCGCCAGATGTTGTTGAGGTGGTCTGGTGTCGGGCTGCACCGCGGAGAAGAGAGCGGACGTCCAGAGCAAAGGGGTACACAGATCTTTATTATAGGATGGGGGGGGAGGTTTGGTTCAGACCACGTGGAGCCAGCCAGCAATGGCCGACCACGGGGGGAGAGCAGGGAGCGAGACCTCAGAGAGGGAGAGCCGAGAGCCCAGAGAGAGCGAGGGGAGGGGTGAGGGGGCTTTTTATTGGGCGACAACCAGGGGTGACGTGTAGGGCCAGGATTGGTTGAAAGGGGGCACTCTAGGATGTAGCGAGGCATAGGAAAACCTGGGGGCGGAGCCAGGATTGGTTGAAAGGGGGCACTCTAGGATTTAGCGGGGCATAGAAAAACCTGGGGGCGGAGACTGCATCAGAATAAGTCCTCAGCAACATCATAAGTCCTCAGCAACAAATATATTTTGATTCATGACAAGAAGGGAGGTGAGTGGTGGCACACCCAGTTGACTGCACACATTACCATTCATAGGTACCCATTTCAAGCTTCTATTCTCCACCCGTGGAGGGAAGCTTCAGAAACATTGAAGCCAGGGCCAGGTAGTAGCACACTCTCTGTCTCTCTCCCTAGCTCCCCCACCCCTCTCAATTTCTGGCTGTTTCTATCCAATAAATAAATAAAGGTAATTAAAAAATTAAAAAAGAATAATATTTAAAAAATAAAACATTGAAGCCATGCTACATGTGTCTCTCTTTCTTTTTCCCTACCCTCTCAACTTCTCTTTGTCCTATCAAAAAAAAAAAAAAAAAAAGACCACTGAGGCAGTGGATTTGTCATGTAAATCTGAATCCCAGTGATAACCCTAGTGATAAAAAAAAAAAGTAAAAAGAAGAGAAGGAGGTAGAGGAGGAGAAGAGAGAATGAAAAAAAGGCATTCCATGAAATCGTAATTTAGATAGACCTAAGCCAATGTATTCATCCATTTTATATAATAGTGTTTTCTGTTAAATGATGTCATTGTTTGACTTTAATCTTCTTTCACACAGTGACAAGGAATGAGCCTGGGGTGTTGCATACCAACAATACTGCTCAGCTGACTCCCTGGTTCAACTTTCATTCTCTATTTTGGGATTAATGGAAAGACAGAAAGGAAGAGATACTAACCTTGAATTGATAGCAGCAAGGATCAGCACTCAGCATGTGAGTAGGGATTTCTGTCCTGTAACTGCAAGGAACAGATTTCAGACAAAAACCCTAGAGAGCTCATAGACCTTCTTCTCTGAGGCCTCCACAAAACAAAACAACCTGGAGAAAACTTTGATTTCACCCCTCCAGCATCTGAGCAGAAACTGGTTTCTTTGTGCTTGAATTTCTGACCCATAGAACTTTTAGTTAAGTAAACAAGTAGTGTTTGAAGCTGCTGTATTTGTGATAATCTATTAGGTAACAATAAAAAATTTAATTCAAAAACCCCTTTGGTAAAGGTCTCTAATCTACTGTGATTCAGTAGGAGAGTTCACCCTTTGTCTTACTTCAAGTTCAATCTCAAAGCACATGGGGGCTTTACTTTGCTATCAAAACAATGGCAATATAATTACACTGTAAATTTATGGGGAGAAACCCACATACCAGCAACATCAACATATAACTCAATGAGCAGTAACAGAACTGTCTCAGAATGCCCTGTCTCAAGAGACTTGTGTCCCCTACAACTTCCTGTGGACAAGGTCTGAGGAGTCACATCTCTAGTCAAGGATCCTCAGAAGGCCAGTGGGCCAAGAACAGACTCAAGGAGACATCTTATGTTTGACCTCATTAATTGCCCCATTTTCTACCATAAGATATGTTTTATCATGATCAGTGTGGCTGATTCCCTTTACTGTCAGGTGCAAATGGAAAAGTCACTGTCTCAGGGCCAGCTGGTGGCTTAGCCAGTAGAGTACATATGGTACCATATATACAGACTCAGGTTCAAGCCTCTAGCTGATTTCAGTAATGAAGCATAGGACCTTGGGACCCCAGAGGAATGAATCTGTACCACATAAGCCAAAGTTAAACAGTCTCACAAAATAAATGATTTTTTTTTTTCAAAGAATCAGGAATAGTCCCTGGAGACAGCTTAGTGCCTAAAGCATTGAACTTTGGGATCTTGAGTTTGACTCCTGACATTACATGTGCTAGAATGATGCTCTGGTTCCTCCCTCTTCCTCCCCCTTCTCTCTCTCTCTCCCCCCCCCTAATAATAAAATAAACCTTTGAAAAATTCATAAAAGACAAAATGGGAAAGGTACTACTACATATTACCCAGACCATACCCAAGCTAGTCTAATCTCAGAAATGATGTAGGGCCAGGCATGGTTAGTACTTTAGTACTTAGGAAAGTGGAGAAAGTATTGCTGACTTGGTAACAATCTCAAGATGTCCCACTCCAAATTTATATATTTGCCTCAAAATATCTCTCTTTCTTATGAAAGTCTTTATAAATGAGAAGTTCAAATATGGTCATAAATCATGGGAGCTAGTAGAACTGAGGGAAAAGTCTGTTTATAGAAATTAGTTAGCATGATGAGATAGATGATTTATTCAGTAACAAATTTCTGCAGATGGATAAAAGTAGCCTATGTAAGAGACACATACTAAAAGAAGTACTGAGAAAAGATAAAACTGTCTTTTTTTAGAGTCCAGTGAATTGTAGAACAAGCACTTTGTGGGACTGACTGATGGATTGCCAAGTAAAAAGCACACATTACACCATGTGCAAGGACCCAGGTGCAAGCCCCAGTCTCCACCTTCAGGGGAAAACTTTATGGGTAACGGAACAGTACAGCAGTTCTCTCTCATATCTCTCTCTCTCTCTTTCTCTCTCTCTCTCTTCCCCCCCTCCCTCTCTCTCTCTCTCCCTTTATTAAAAAAAAAATGGCCACCAGGAGCAGTGAAGTTATTCACGCACTGGGTCCCAGTTATAAAACCCTAGTCAAAAGAAAGAAGGAAGGAAGGAAGGAAGGAAGGAAGGAAGGAAGGAAGGAAGGAAGGAAGGAGCTGATCTTTGTAACTCTGGCCACTGTCAAGAAGGGCTCTCTTCTTTCTGAAGTCAATGAGAGTGGTCACCCTCCTACCTGATTCCAGCCTCCTGACCCATCCCTCTATCTCCATGACCTTCCTGATGCTGCTCACCTTCATGAAGAACACTTGAGTCACCTCTGTGCTCTCACACCTCAGGACACAAAGCTTGCTGCCATCCCCTAGGACTAGTTCCTTCCTCTGAACTGGAGAGCCACTTTCTGCACTCAGACCCTTGAGCAGTGGCTACAAGATGTTTTTGGCAGAACAACTGTAAATGAAATGTCCTTTGGAACTCTTCAGCCATTTGGATAAGTCAGAAGTACTCTAACTGAAGGGTTCTATGGAATTTGTTCACCCTATCCAAATGCCACCACACTCGAGGCCCCACATAAGGTCCAGACTTTAGTAATTCTTAGATTCAGTAGCACGCACTCTCCACACAATGCTTGGAATTCTTTTATTTTTTAATTGAAGAGATTACTAGTTTACAGTTGCCATTAAATACAGTCACTGAGTACACACATCTTTTTGGTTGGGTGTTATGGAGTCCTTGGGATATATCCCCAGGAGAGGAATTACTGGGTCATATGGAAGGTCCATGTCTAGCCTTGTGAGAGTTCTCCAGACAGCTCTCCACAGAGGCTGGGCCAATTTACATTCCCACCAGCAGTGTAAAAGGGTTCCTCTGTCCCCACAGCCTCTCCAGCATTTGTTGCTGCTGTCCTTTTTGATGTATGCCATTCTCACAGGGGTGAGGTGGTATCTCAATGTTATCTTTATTTGTATTTCTCTGACAATCAGCGACCTGGAGCAGTTTTTCATGTTTGTTAGCCTTTTGGATCTCCTCTGGAGTGAATGTTTTGTTCATATCCTCTGCCCATTTATGGATGGGGTCATTTGGTTTTTTGGTGCTAAGTTTGCTGAGCTCTTTGTATATTTTGGTGATTAGTCTCTTGTCTGATATATGGCATGTAAAGATCTTCTCCCATTCTGTGAGGGGTCTCTTTGTTTGTGTGATAGTTTCTTTGGCTGTGCAGAAGCTTTTCAATTCGATATAATCCCCTTTGTTTGTTTCTGCTTTAGTCTTTCTTGCAATTGGGTTTGTTTCATCAAAGATGTCCTTGAGGATTAGGTGGGAAAGTGTTTTACCAATGTTTTCTGCTAAGTATTTGATTGTTTCTGGTCTAACATCCAGGTCTTTAATCCATTCGGAGTTGATTTTTGTTTCTGGTGAGGTAAAGTAGTTCAGTTTCATTCTTCTGCATGTTACAACCCAGTTTTCCCATCACCATTTACTGAGGAGAGCCTCCTTCTTCCATTTAATACTTTGGGCCCCCTTATCAAAGATTAGATGTCCATAGGTGTGGGAGTTTAGTTCTGGGCTTTCAATTCTGTTCCACTGGTCTGTGTGCCTATTTTTGTTCCAGTACCATGTTGTTCATAGCAGCACAATTCATAATAGCTAAAACCTGGAAGCAACCCAGGCGCCGAACAACAGATGAGTGGCTGAGAAAGCTGTGGTATATATAAACAATGGAATACTATGCAGCTTCTAAGAACAATGAACTCAACTTCTCTGACCCATCTTGGTCAGAGATAGAAGGAATTATGTTAAGTGAGCTAAGTCAGAAAGATAAAGATGAGTATGGGTTGATCCCACTCATCAACAGAAGTTGAGAAAGAAGATCAGAAAGAGAAACTAAAGGCAGGATCTGACTAAATTGAAAGTAGGGCAACAAAGTAAAAACCCCGCGGTGAGCGGGAGGGTGGATATGCGGCTTCCTTGGCCGCAGGGGGGTAGGGGTGGGGGTGGGTGGTTGGGATGGGACACAATCTTTTGGTGATGGGAATGATGTTCATGTACACACCTATTAAATTGTAGTAATATAAATCACTATTTAATATTAGAGGGGGGAAAATTGATTGTATGTCTAACAGAGGGACTTTTCAAATCTAACCCAATTACCAAATAATGTGATGATAACAGTAACTATCCATTGACTTCTTGAACCCTAGGACAGCAGGAACCTCATATTTCCACTATAGAGCCTAAACTTCCCCCAGTCCTGGGACCCTAAGGTAGGGCCCACTTTCCCGTATGCTTCTCCCAATTCTTATCAAATAATATTGCATCTGCTGATTGTAACCTAATCAATGCAGCGAGTGCCACCCTAGCATGCTTCACTTCTGACTGTGTCCAGAGACTTCAGGTGTGGAATGACAACCCTTCAGCTTCATCACTCGGGTGAGACCTTTCCTTTCATAGTATTCTCTAATTCCATTCCAAGTGGTTCACTTCCTAACAAAGTCCCAAAACCTAGATATAGACCAGGTTCTAGGAGATAGAGCATATGTTCACAGGTATCCATAAACTAGGGCAAATATATACCTGAAAGCAGTAGTACACTAGAGTTTGCAGTGAGTACCCCTAATACTTCATCTCCACTATTCCAACCTTTGGGTCCATGATTCTTCAACAATTTGCTTTGTACGTTAACTCTCTTTTCAGCCACCAGGTTCCAGATGCCGTCAGGATGCCGACCAGGCTTCCCTGGACTGAAGACCCCACCAATGCATCCTGGAGCTTCGCTTCCTCAGAGATTCACCCTACTAGGGAAAGAGACAGGCAGACTGGGAGCATAGATCAACCAGTCAATGCCTATGTTCAGCGGGGAAGCAATTACAGAAGCCAGACCTTCCACCTTCTGCAACCCACAACAACCCTGGGTCCATTCTCCCAGAGGGATAAAGAATGGGAAAGCTATTGGGGAGGGGATGGAATATGGAGACTGGGTGGTGGGAATTGTGTGGAGTTGTAACCCCCCCATCCTATGATTTTGTTAATGTTTCCTTTTTTTAAATAAATAAATAATTTTTTAAAAAAATAGTCACTGATACACATGTAAAATTTCTCAGTTTTCTGCAAAACACTCTAACTCCCAACCTAGGTCTTCCTCCACCATCTTGCACCAGGACCTAGGTCTTCCTCCACCATCTTGCACCAGGACCTGACCCTTCTAACCTACTCCACATGCACATGCAGAGTTCTTTACTTTGGGGCAGTACACTAAACCCAGTCCAAGTTCTACTATGTGTTTTCTCAACTTCTGTCTATGAGTGAAATCATCCCATTTTCAACCTTCTCTTTCCAGTTTATTTCATTTAACATTATTCCTTTAAGCTCCATTCAAGATGAGGTAAAGGAGTTGGATCCATCATTTTTCATAGATAAGTAGTATTCCATTGTGTATATATACCATAATTTGCTCAGCCACTAATATACTGTTGGACACCTAGGTTGTTTCCAGGTTTTGGCTATTATAAATTGTGCTGCTATGAGCATAGGTATACACAGATCTTGGATAAGTGTGTTTGGTCCCTTAGGGTTTATCCCCAGAGAGGAATTGCAGTGTCACAGAGTAGGTCCATTTCTAACTGCTTGAAATTCTTCAGTGTATGTGCTGTGAGTTAGAGGTTATAGAAACTATAACCCAAGGAGCCAATGTCATGGTTTTGAGAATGCCCTCTATTTATTGTAGCACTGTCCTACAAGTGATAATTAGAAATACTACTTTCTTTTTATGTGCTTATTGTATTTTAAAGATGTGCTTATTCATGTTAAGAGTTGGTAGTTTTCTGAAAGATCCCAGTGAGAGAGTGATTTATCACTGGAGAAAAAGTAAATTTCATTCTTAATTCCCTTCTATGACAATATAACTATATGGCTTTGAGCTAATACTTTGATTTGTTTCCTCTGTGGAGTGAGGATATCTTCTCAGGATCATAAAATCATTAAATGTTTTTTATTTATATTTACCTGCCATATTGACCTAATTACATGACCATTCTAAGAAGCCTCTCTTCTGACATTGAAGATACACTTAAGACTCTGGAAAAATAAGTCATAATGGTTACTAACTACTTAGTTGTACAGAAGCAAGTTATATTTGCAAGTGACAGACTGGGGTTTTAATACTGTCTTTGTCCATGGTACTTTACAATTCAATGTTACTGTTTATTGGTGTCATCTGGTAGTGAATTCAGCAGTTTTATAGTTTTTATGAACACTTATAAGTTGTTTGCACTGGCGTGTAGGTGTAAATCCACATGCAACACTGTCTTTGGAAACGTTACCCCAAATCACAAACATCTGTTTGCACACATTTGTTCATTGTATTACAAATGGTTTGCACCTGTAATCTTCATAACACTGTAACACTATGCTGAATTACATCTATGAAAGGCCTATTAAGAAAAAAAAATCAGTGGCCAGGTGGTGGCATACCTAGTTGAGTACACATGTTACAATATGTAAGGACTGGAGTTTGAGCCACCTGCAAGGGGAAAGCTTTGCGAGTGGTGTAGCAGTGCTGCTGGTGTTTCTCTGTCTCTCTCCCTCTCTATTTCCCCATTTCCTCTCAATTTATGACTGTCTTTATCCAATAAATAAATAATATAATAAAAATCATGATTTATAAAACAATTCAAGAGGTGATATGGGAGGTGTGTAGTCAATAAAGTGTTGAACTCTCAACCATGAGGTCCCAAGTTCGATCCCTGGCAACTCATGTACCAGAGTGATGTTTGGTTCTCTTTTTCTCACTTCTCCTAGTTTTCTCATTCATAAATAACTAAAATCTTTTAAGAAAAAAATATAACATTTGCATTCCAGGACTAATAATCATACCATTGGTTTATCAAGCATAGTCCAATATTAACCAAGAAGACAGAAAATGAAGAATTCCTTTTCAACATTTTATATATTTCCATTATTGTTGTTGTTATTTTAGTTTTTTCCTTTGAAGTCAACTTCTATCAGCAACCTGAGTCTTTTGTTTCTTTCTTCTAACTTAACCCTTGTCATGAAAGGAGGGGATGTTGGTGTCTGCCAGTAGTGACCAGGAGCTTTGAAGTTTAATTTGTTGTCATGGTTGTTTCAAAAAGTGTTGCCACTTTTGAGTGGTTCTTCCCAATATACTAGCACATTCCCATAGAAATTCATTCCAATCACTAAAGAAATAAAAAAGTAAACTGACCTTCTGACCCAAGGAGACAAGATAATGGTCGTGCAAAAGACTTTCATGACTGACTCTCAAAAATCCCAGGTTCAATCCCCAGACATAAACCAGAAATGAGCAGTGCTCTTGTAACAAACAAAATTAAAAAAAAAGAAAAAAAACACAAACAAACAAAAAAATAAAACTTCTCCTTTCATGTGATTCAGAATCAGAATTAGCGCATATTGTAAAGTCGTGGGGCAGGGGTTGGGGAGAGTCAGGGGCTGGTCAGTTGTGTACGTGGTTAAGTGCATATCTTACCATGTGCAAAAACCTAGGTTCAAGCCCCTGATCCTCACTTGCAAAGGAAAGGCTTCATAAGCAGTCCTGCAGGTGTCTCTTTATCTATCTCACCCTCTCTATCTCCATTTCCTCTCAATTCCTCTCTATCCTATCAAATAAAATCAATTAAAAAATAAAAACTCTAAGAAAAAAGAAAAATAAACTCAGCTTCCTATCACCAGCACCCATTTTGTCCCCAGCAGAAACCTACATGCAAACTATTCTCAGTGGATATTAGATATTTGAAATCCTCAAAGGGAAGTGTTCTGTGTTATTAGTGTTCAAATCTGCAGAGGCAGTTGTGTGACCAGTTGTCTAAATGGCTCCTTCACTTCCCTTGGTTGAGGAAGAAGGAAGCAGTGGGAAACACAAAGAGGCTTTGGCTCTAAAGATAAAACAAAATTTGCTTTTATATTTATTTATTTTGGATAGAGATAGAAATGAAGGGTAAAGGCAAAAAGAGAGAGAGAGAGAAAAGCCAGTGGTGGCACACCTGGGTAAACTCACATGTTAACAATGCGCTCAAACCCAAATTTGAGCCCCTGATCCTCACCTGCAGAGAGAAAGCTTCATGAGTGGTGAAGCAGTGTTGCAAGTATCTCTCTGTCCCCCTCTTTGTCTCCCCCTTCCCTCTCAATTTCTGGCTGTCCCTATACAGTAAATAAATAAAGATAATATATATATATTTTTTTAACAAGAGAGAGATCTGCAGCATTGCTTCACTGGTCATGAAACTTTCCTCCCTGTAGGTGGGGACAGGCAGTTTGAATGTAGGTCCTTGTGAACTGCAATGTGTGTAGTCAGCCAGGTGTGCCACTGCCTGGCCACACAAGCTGGTTTTAAAAAAGAGATTGGTTCATATGTTATTTCTCATGTGAGTGGAAAGCTGTCAGTAGATCTCAGGTAAAGGTATTCTCAGGAAGTCCACCATTGGGACTCTGCTTCTAAGACTATGGAATCATAGTGGAAATCACTAGTGAAGACTTCCACTTCAATCTACACAGTTATTTCATTCCACCAGTTCTCTAGTTCTTCTTTTAGAAAAAAAAAAAAAGAAGGAAAGGAAAGGAAAAAGACAGAGAGAGAGAAGGGAATAAAGGAAAAGCAAAGAAAGAAAAGAAGACACACAGGGTCCTATATTTACTTAAGTTGAAATTTATTTTTGCCACCGTCATTTATCACTGGAGAACTCAGTGCCTGCACAAAAACTACACCATTTCCAGTGACCATTTTTTTAAGCAGGAGATGAGAGAGAGTGAAAGTGAGAAGGAGAGACAGAGAGGAATGGCATTCGTGCACTGCTCCACAATACATAAAGCTCCCCCGCCAAGCAGGTGGAGACTGGGAGCTTGAAACTGGGTCCTCAGAGGATGGTAATGTGCATGTGCTCTACCAGTTACATCACTTCTCCCTCCAGTAGTAATCTTATTAGGAAAATTCTGAACAGAATTGTTGAAGAAGAGGGCTAATACTGATTGGATATTCAAGATGGCAAACTCTTCGCCCCCCCCCACACACACAAATCTGAAAATAATTTTTATAAAAAGAGCAACTCTGCTTGCAAGCAGACCAGATGGCTACACACCCCTTCATCAAGTCTGTTAGTTGTCACATCGCTGCCTTGGAAGTTTCTCCCCAGAAAAACACATGCATAGGGGACTTTCTGATGGGGCTCTGGATCTGTTTTAAAACAAGGCCCTTGCACATTAACTCCTAGGTCTGCCCTACATAATTGCCTGCTTCATCTTCTTCAGGATATTTTTCTCTGGCAGATTGGCTCGCCTTCTGGATGGCTAAATATATCACTTATGGTCAACAAAGTAAAAACATTGAGGCCTCTTTGTGGAGAATTTAGACCGAAGCTTAGTGCTTGACTGAATTCCCTGAATCCCTGCAGTGCACTGGCTCTATGTGAACTCCAGTCACTAGTTGGGCCACTTGTATTTGGAAAAATGCCTGTGATTCCACTTTAAGGCTTATTGGACTTAGGCTCAATAAAGTATAAGTAGAAAGAACATCAGAGGTCACTGAGTAAGAAAGGCTTCCTGTTTCATGGGAACTGGGGGGTTGAATACCTTATTTTTATAAATCCCTCACATTCCCACTTCCTCTAGGTAATTGTCATGTCCCAAAGAGACATGCTAATTAAAATCCACATTTGGAATGGACACAACTGTTGTCCATCACCCAACATATTGTTGGGCATTTAAAAAACTCAACAATTCAGCAAGTATAGAATCACTGACAGTCATTTGAATTGACAAAAAACAAGCATTACCTCTATTCTTTAGAGAGAGAGAGAGAATTCTCAGCATGGGATGAATATTCTTTGGACAGACTTCAGTGTAAACCTCCTAAAAATTTTATAGAAAAAAAAAGTTGATATGTGCCTATGCATATTTTAAAATAGGGTCTAAGGGCCAAGTGATGACATACTAGGTAGAGCATACATATTATTAGAAGCAAGGACCCAAGTCCAAGCCCCAGGTCCCCACTTGCAGGGGGAAGCTTCAGAAGTGATGAAGCTGTGCAGTAGAGATCTCTCTTGTGTTCCCCTCCAAACTCCCACATTTCTTTCTGTCTCATTAAGAAAAAGAAAAAAACAATGACCATTAAGAGGGGAGGAATTGTACAAGCACCAAACCCCAGAGGTAACCCTGATAGTGAGAGAAGAAAGAAAAGAGAGAGAAAGAGAAAGAGAGAGAGATGAAGGGAAGGGATGAGATACAGAGTTCTGGTGGTGGGAATTGTGTGGAATTATACCCCTCTTATCCTATGTCTATCCTATGGTCTTATCAATATTTCCATTTTATAAATAAATTTTTTTTTAAAAGAAAGAAAGGAAGATAGAGAAGAAAAAAGGTGTCTAGTGTTCATATATATTAAGGGCACCTAACAAAACCTCCCAAGTATAATAAGCATTAGTCCAGATCATAAGATCTGTACATTAAACTGCACACTGTGCCCTCATGACTTGTTTCACCAATTTAGTATTTGAAAGAACATTATTCAACTGTCTCCAAATCCTGAATCTACCTTAAACTCAGCAATGCACTAATTCAAGAAATCTAACTTAAACCAGAAATTGGTGAGATAAGCTGATTTCCTTCTCCAGTTAATCTTTTTTTAAAAAAAAAAATCTCTCCTTAATAGTGTAATTAAATTAACCACTAATGGAATAAGACACATCCTGTGAAACAACTCTGAAAAACAGATGAATGGTGTGATAGACTTTGGTTGCCTTCCCTCTAGCTCTGATTTAGTCTTAATAATGACTATGATCTGTAGTCTGTTTCATGCAATGCTAACTGTAGCTTAAAATTTTATATTTTGGGAGTCGGGCTGTAGCGCGCGGGTTAAGCGCAGGTGGCGCAAAGCACAAGGACCAGCATAAGGCTCCCGGTTCGAACCCCGGCTCCCCACCTGCAGAGGAGTCGCTTCACAGGCGGTGAAGCAGGTCTGCAGGTGTCTATCTTTCTCTCCTCCTCTCTGTCTTCCCCTCCTCTCTCCATTTCTCTCTGTCCTATCCAACAACGACAACAACAATAATAACTACAACAATAAAACAACAAGGGCAACAAAAGGGAATAAATAAATAAAATAAATATTTTTTAAAAAATTTTATATTTTGTGGGAAAACAAAGTTTTATAAAAATCAGGGGACCAGATGGTGGTGCACCTGGTCGAGTGCACATGTTACAATACACAAGGACCAGGGTTCAAGCCTCCCATCCCCACCTGCAAAGGGAAAGCTTCATAAGTGGTGAAGCAGTGCTGCAGGTATCTCTCTGTCTCTTTTCTTCTCTGTCTACCCCTTCCTCTCAATTTCTGGCTATCTCTATCTAAGAAATAAAGTTAATAAAAAATTTAAGTAAAAAAATGTTAGTTTCTCTTTATACCCAGTGGAAAGAAAGCAATTTGAAATGGTCAGATCTTTTAAAAATGTATTTTAACTTAAAATGGTAAAATCTTTAAAAACTATAGATATAAATAAAACTTCAGCACTTTGTGAAGCTGATAAATCACTTGTTCTTCACTTTTTTTTTCTAATCATACTCAGAGCTAAAACAGTGCTCAACCTGATGCTATTGACTGGCTACGGAAGAAGGGCAAACGCTAGAAGAAGAAGAGCTAAAACTTTCCCAGGAGTCTTTGAACACCTTGAAAATTGTTTGTCTTTTTTTTAAAAAAAAATATTTATTTTAAATTTACTTGATTAATTTCATTTGATAAAACAGAGAGAAAGGGGGAGAGAGAGAGAGAGAGAGAGAGAGACCAACAGTGCTGTTTCACCACTTGCTAGTCAAGTTTCCCACCTGCATGCAGGGAGTGGAAGTTTGAACCAGGCTCCTGTGCATGATAATATGTGTGTTCAACTGGATGTGCCACTACCCAGTGACAAAAATTGTTTTTAAGAACAACTTTATCAAGATACAAGTCAGGTGTAGTGGTAAAGCACTGAGCTCTCAAATATGCTGTCCTGATTTTGATACTCTGGTTCTCTCTTAACTCTTTTCTATCATAATGAATGTCTTTTAACTCATCCTATTTAGTAGGAAGTTACATGTATTTTTTTTTAGTATGTCAACATGCTTCTGTAGCCATCATGACTACCTAATTATAGATCATTTTCGTCAGCCCCCAAAGAAAATGTACAGCCATTAGCACTGACTGGGAAGTTCCCCTTAGTTCAACATCTGGCAACTAGGAGTCAACTTTCTGCTTCTCTTACATGACCCTTTGTGCTTGGCTTCTTTTACTTAATGTGTTTCCAAGGTCCATCCAGGTTGCAACATCTGTAAGTACCTCGTTCTTAGTGTATATCCTTTGCAGATTTTAAATGGGGTTTTGTTCTGACTAGATCATAGCTTCTATCAGACAATGTTTGACTCCAAGCTGATGCTAAAGAAACCTCACATGCATGAGGTTCGTGTGGTGAGGATGCAAGGCAACCCTGAAAGCTCTGAGATTTGAGACCTCCTTATACAATAGTGGAGTGCTAAAATCAGTAAGGTAGGAAAAGAGAAGGAATTGTGGGGGCTCTAAGGTACTGAGATATTTATTGGTCTTAATTTCAGATTTATTTTTATTAATGAGATAGAGAAGAGAAAACAGAAGAGGGAGGAGAGAAAGAGAGAGAGAGAGAGAGGGAGGGGGAGATGAGGCAGGTGAGGGAAAAGGAGAGGGAGATATGACTCTAGGTCTATCCAAGTGCCTTGCTCTTTTCAGGTGGGCTGCCAAAATTTCTAGTGTTCAAACATATGCAAAAGGTACACAAAAACAGTTGAGAATCATAATTTTATTTACCCTGAGGTGTTTTTTTTGTATATTGTCTGATAAACATCAATATATACTGAATCTCTTTAAAGGAATGGAAACAAAATGTTCTTGACTTGACCTGAAACTTGCTTATCTTTTGGCAAAAGGTCATGTTTTGCTGTGTCATGACCATAGATGGTCTATTTACCACAGCTCCTGCCTCTTCTGCTCCAAGGAGAGGAGGAAAGAAATTCTACACAAGATATGGTGTCATTGATTCCACAAAAAGCCTACCATCCTTTCTCAAGATCTCAGAGTGGCTTTTCTCCATTTATTTTTTTTAATTTTTATTTGTAAAATGGAAATGGAGAGATATTGAAAGGAAAGGGAAGCTAGAAAGAAAGCGAGAGTCACACCTACCCAAAAAGATCTGTGTACAGATATGTTCATGGCAGGACAATTTGTAATAACCAAACCTGGAAGCAATACAGGTGCCCAATAACAAATGAGTGTCTGAGTAAGTTGTTTTATATATACACAATGGAATACTGCTTAGCTATTAAAAATGGTGAATTCAGGGGGAAGATGGTGACTTGGAAACAACAGCTGGCATGAGATCCAAAAAGAAGCAGCTTAAAACCTGGGATTCTCTGGATAGGGTATGACACTGAGCTGTCAGTAGGAGGGTGAACAAGGATTGGTTAGGGTGACACAAAAGAGAGTTCTATAACACACTCTTGAGCTGGCAAACAGAGGACAAAAAGACAAAGAAAGAAAAATCTTTGGCTTGATTATTTCTGAACTCACCCCTCCCCCCACCTCAGAACCAGCCCCCAGGGGTTGAACAGTTACTCCTAGCAGTCTACCTGCAGAGTAGAGTTACTTTCTTTTTTTTTTTTAATATTTATTTATTTATTCTCTTTTTATGCTCTTGTTTTATTGTTGTAGTTATTGATGTTGTCATTGTTGGATAGAACAGAGAGAAATGGAGAGAGGAGGGAAAGACAGAGAGGGGGAGAGAAAGATAGACACCTGCAGACCTGCTTCACTGCTTGTGAAGCAACTCCCCTGCAGGTGGGGAGCCAGGGCCTCAAACCAGGATCCCTAAGCAAGTCATTGTGCTTTGCGCCACCTGTGCTTAACCTGCTGCACTACTGCCTAACTGCAGGAGCTATTTTCTTTACCAAGATTCCTGGCTCATCAGGGGTGTCATTCCAAGCCTTTTTCTTTTTGTTTTCTTTCACTTTTTTTTAGGTGGCTGGAGCTCTATTTGAGTGACAAAATACCTGACCAATCAGAGCCTCAGCCCTGCCTGGGAAAGACTAACTGGAGGTTTTTTTTTGTTTCTTTGTTTGTTTTTGATACTTCTTATAATTGGCTGTCTTTTCTCAGGCTGCCTACATCCAATCTGGAGCAACCCAAGCAGCAGACTGACTGTTAAGGGTTTTTTACTCTATTTTATTTTATTATTACTATCATTATATACACATGTCCCTTTTCTCTCCTCCTTCTTCAGGTTGACCAAAATTAACTGTTGTTGTTTTTTCCATTGATAGGTGACTGGATGTCCTATCCATTGTGAGAGAACTCGCTCTCTCTCCCTCTTCCCTCCACTCTCCTTTTTCTCTCCTCCTAGCTAATTAAAAAAAAAAACCCTCTTTCCTTTAACTGCACTTTTTTTCTTTCTTTTCTTCCTTCTTTTGTCTTCTGAATTCACTGATACTCATTTGTGAATTATTTAGGGGAATAAATCTGACTCCGAGTAGACTGTGTGTATGTGTGTGTCTTTTCTACTTCCCTTTCTCCACTTGCTATCCCTAGAATTTATAGTGGACAATAGATTTGCATAATTGTCTATTCTTGCTTTCCCTTTTTTCCTTTCTCTTTTTTTTTTTTTTTTGAACTTGGTTGCTATTTTTTCTTGGACTGGAGGTGTTGTTTGGCTACTGGTATTGTTTGAACTGCATCAATCCTTGCTTCAGTTACTATTGTTGTAATTTCTGAGGTTGGTAACTGAATTTGTGAAAAGTTTTTAGTATAGCATGGATTGTACTCAAAACACAATGACTGAAGAATGCCAGAACAGAAAAACAAAAACCACATCAATTTAAAAAAAATAATAAAAGGTTAAATCAAGAGCAAATAAAACTGCTACCACAATGAATCAGGGCAGGATCCCAGAAGAAACTCCAAACCAGTCAGAGGTAACCATAGATAAGAAAAGTATGCAAGAAATAATAAACTTAATAATCACAGAATGAAGACAACTATGGAGGAAAGGGCTATCATGAATAGGGAAACAACAGATTAGACATGCAAGGAAAATACTAGTGACCACAAGGTAATTAGAGAACTGAAAGCTGAAATAGCTGAGCTAAAAGGCCAATTAGCAGAAAGCTAATACTACAACTGAACTGAAGATAGAAGCTGAGGGAAGGGAAAGCAGATTAACAGAAGCAGAAAACAGAATTATCCAGACAAAGGATGAGCTAGAGAAAACAAAGAGGTAAAAGAGCTCAAAAAGAGATTTAGAGATGCTGAAAACAATGAGAGAGATATATGAGATGATCTCAAAAGAAGGAACATTCATATAACTACCCTACCAGTGAAAGAAAGGAAGGGGAAGTAAACATTCTAGAAGACATAATAGAAGAAAACTTCCCAGACATAAACAACATAAAGATTAACATTAAGAAAGGACATTAAGATCCAGGAATCTCAGAGAGTCCCAAACAGAATCAATCCAGATCTGAAGACACCAAGACATATCATTGTTACAATAAAAGAAATAAAGATAAAGAAAGGATCCTAAAGGCTGCATGGGAAAAACAAAAAGTCACATACAGGGGAAAACCCATAAGACTATCAGCATACTTCTCCACTTAAATTATAAAATCCAGAAGAGAATGGCAAGATATATATCGAGCCCTCAGTGAAAAAAGGATAATATATCCTGCTAGATTTTCATTCAAACTAGATGGAGGGATCAAAACCTTCTCAGACAGGCAACAGTTAAAGGAGGCAACCATCACCAAGCATGCCCTGTAAGAGGTTCTAAAGGACCTCTCATAAACAAGAACATCACCATACTACTTGCCATATATAAGAGAAAATAAAAAATATTGTTGAGTAATGGTACTACAATACATTAAATCTGTAATATCAATAAATGCCAATGGCTTAACTCACCTATTAAAAGTCACAGAGTGGGAGGATGGATCAGAAAACATGACCCAACCATATGCTGCTCCCAAGAATCCCACGTGACCCAACAAAACAAACACAGATTTAAAGTGAAAGGATGGAAAACTATAATACAGGTTAATGGAACACAAAAAAGGCAGGAACAGCCATTCTTCTCTGACACAATAGACTTCAAATTAAATAAAGTAATAAAAGATAGGCAAGGCCATTACATAATAATACAGGATCAACCAACCAAGAAGATTTAATAATTCTTAACATCTATGCACCCAATGATGGACCATCTAAATATATCAAACACCTACTAAAAGAACTACAAAAATACATAAATAGGGGAGTCCAGCAGTAGCTCAGTGGGTTAAGCGCACGTGGCGCAAAGCACTAGGACCAGCATAAGGATCCCGGTTCCAGCCCCTGGCTCCCCACCTGCGAGGGAGTCACTTCACAGGCGGTGAAGCAGGTCTGCAGGTGTCTGTCTTTCTCTCCCCCTCTCTGTCTTCCCCTCCTCTCTCCATTTCTCTCTGTCCTATCCAACAAAGACATCAGTAACAACCACAATAATAACTACAACAATAAAAAAAACAAGGACAACAAAAGGAAATAAATATTAATAAAAATACATAAATAATAATACAATAATAGTGGGAGACTTCAACATCCCACTCTCACACTTAGACAGATCAAGGGAGCAGAGAATCAACAAAGAAACAAAAGAATCAAATATAGAGATAGATAGACTAAACCTCCTGGGCATTAAAAGTGTTCTTCACCCACAAAAACAGTAATACACATTCTTTTCAAATCCACACAGCACATCCTCAAGGATAGACCACATAAAGACAGTATCAAGAAATTCAAGAGCACTCAAATCATCCCAAGTATCTTCTCAAACCACAGTGAAATAAAGCTAGCATTCAACAACAAAAAAAAAATTACTAAAAGTCACAAAATTTGGAAGAAACTCAATAACATACTGCTTAAAAAACACTGGGTCAGAGAGGCTCTCAAGCAATAAATTCAAATGTTCCTGAAAACAAATGAAAATGAAGACACAAGCTAGCAAAATATTTGAGACACTGCTAAAGCAGTACTGAGAGGGAAACTCATAGCCATACAATCACATATTAGAGAACAAAAAACAAACAAACAAAAAACTTCAAATAACTGACCTTACTGCATGCCTTAAGGACTTAGAGGAAGAGGAATAAAGGAACCATAAAGCAACCAGAAGATGGAAATCACTAAATTAGAGCAGAAATTAACATAATGGAAAATAAGAGAGCCATACAAAAGATCAATGAAACCAAATGTTGGTTATTTGAAAAACTAAACAAGATTTACAAACTCCTAGAAAGACTCACAAAAAAAAAAAAAGGGAGAAGACTCAAATAAATAGAATAGTAAACATTAGAAGAGATATCACAACTGACACCATAGAAATCCAGAAAATCATGTGAAACTTCTACGAAGAACTATAGACCACACAGAATCTGGAAGAAATGGAAGAATTCCTAGAAACATATGCCCTTCCAAAACTGAACCAAGAAGAACTACAAAACCTAAATGCACCAATCACAAAGAAATTGAAACAGTTATTAAGAATCTTCCCCATCTTTTCCTATGATTTTGTCAATGTTTCCTTTTTTATAAATAAAAATTAAATAAACAAAATAAAATTAAAAAAGAATATTCCCAACAACAAAAGTCCCAGACCAGATGGCTTTACAAACAAATTAAACAAAACCTTCAGGAAAGAGTTAATCCCTATATTTCTAAAGTTCTTCCACAAAATTGAAAACAGGAAAACTCCCTTCCACCTTCTATTAAGCCAACATCACCCTGATCCCAAAAGCAGGTAGGGACACAACAAAAAAGGAAAACTACAGACCAATATCTCTGATGAACATAGATGCCAAAATATTGAACAAGATCATGGCCAACTGGATACAGCAGTATATCAAAATGATTGTTCATCATGACCAAGTAGGATTTATCCCAGGAATGCAAGGCTGGTTCACCATACCTAAGTCAATCAATGTCATTCACCCCATCAGTAAAAGCAAAACCAAACACCACATGATTATCTCAATAGACGCAGAGAAAGCCTTTGACAAAATCCAAAACCCAATCGTGCTCAAAACTCTACAAAAAATGGGAGTAGACTGGAAATTCCCCAAGATACTGGAATCCATATATAGCAAACCTATAGCCAACATCATACTCAATGGACAGAAGCTGAAAGTATTTCCCCTCAGATCGGGGACTAGATAAGGCTCTCCACTATCACCACTACTCTTCAACATAGTACTGGAAGTTCTTGCCATAGCAATCAGGCAAGAGAAAGGATTCAAAGGAATACACATTGGAAGGCAAGAAGTCAAGCTCTCACTACTTTCAGAAGATAGTATACATAGAAAAACCTAAAGAATCCAGAAGAAAACTACTGGAAATTATTAGGCAATATAGCAACATGTCAGGCTACAAAATCAATGTACAAAAATCATTGGCATTTCTTTATGTAAACACTAAATCCAAAGAAGAGGATATCCAGAAATCACTCACATTCACAGTTGCCACAATATCAATAAAATACCTAGGAATAAAGCTGACCAAAGAAGTGAAAGACTTGTATACTGAAAACTATGAGTCACTATTCAAGGAAATAGAAACTCATACCAAGAAATAGAAAGACATCTCATGCTCATGGATTGGAAGAATAAATATCATCAAAATGAATATTCTCCCCAGAGTCATATACAAATTTAATGCAATACCCATCAAAGTTCCACCAAGCTTCTTTAAGAGAATAGAACAAAAAATGCAATCATTTATCTGGAACCTGAAAACACCTAAAATCACCAAACAATCTTGAGGAAAAGAAACAGAAATGGAGGCATTACACTCCCAGATTTCAAACTATATTAAATGCCATCATCACTAAAACAGCCTGGTACTGGAACAAAAATAGGCACACAGACCAGTGGAACATAATTGCAAACCCAAAGGTACTAAATGGAGAAAGGAAGCTCTCTTCAATAAATGGTGTTAGGAAAAATGGGTTAAAACATGCGGAAGAATGAAAATGAACCACTTTATATCCCCAGAAACAAAAATCAACTCCAAATGGATCAAGGATCTGGATATTAGACCAGAAACTATCAAATACTTAGAGGAAAACATTGGTGGCACACTTTCCCCACCTAATCCTCAAGGACATCTCTGATGATACAAACCCAGTTACAAGGAAGGCCAAAGCAGAAACAAATCAATGGGACTACATCAAATTGAAAACCTTCTGCACAGCCAAAGAAACTATCATATCACACAAACAAAGAGACCCTTATAGAATGGGAGAAGATCTTCACATGCCATACATCAGAGAAGAGACTAATGACCAAAATATACAAATAGCTCAGCAAACTTAGCAACAAAAAAGCAAATGACCCCATCCAAAAAATGGGCAGAGGATATGAACAGAACATTCACTACAGAAGAGATCCAAAAGGCTAACAAACACGTGAAAAATTGCTCCAGGTTGCTGACTGTCAGAGAAATGCAAATAAAGACAACACTGTGATACCACCTCAACACTGTGAGAATGGCATACATCAAAAAGGACAGCAGTAACAAATGCTGGAGAAGCTGTGGGGACAAAGGAACCCTTCTGCACTGCTGGTGGGAATGTAAATTTGTCCAGCCTCTGTGGAGAGCAGTGTGGAGAACTCTCACAAGACTAGACATGGACTTTCCATATGACCCAGTAATTCCTCTCCTAGAAATATACTCCCAGGACTTTATAGCAGCCAACCAAAAAGATATGTATATACTTATGTTCATAGCACCACAATTTCTAAAACCTGGAAGCAACCTAGGTGCCCAACAACAGATGAGTGGCTGAAAAAGCTGTGGCATATATACATAATGGAATACTACACAGCTATTAAGAACAATGAACCCACCTTTTCTGACCCATCTTGGATGGAGCTAGAAGAAATTATATTAAGTGAGCTAAGTCAGAAAGATAAAGATTAGTATGGGATAATCCTACTCATAAACAGAAGTTGAGAAAGAAGAACAGAAAGGGAAACTCAAAGCAGGAATTGACTGAATTTGGAGGAGGGCACCAAAGTAAAAACCCTGGGTTGAGGTTGAGGGTGGATGTTCAGATTCACTTGTGTGTGTGTGTTGGGGTGGGGGGGGGAAGACACAGTCTTTTGGTGTTGGGAATGATGTTTATGTACAATCCTATTAGTTTGCAGTGATATAAATCATTATTTAATTAATGAGAGGGGGAAAATTGCTTGAATGTCTCAAACTTTTTAATGCACAGACTATAGGCTTAGTCTTTGATATGTTAACACTCTTAAAAGCTTAGACCAGGAAGAACAGAAGCAACTGATGGCACAGCTATATACAGATAATGTCAAAGGACATAAATTAAGGCGATGTTGTGTATGATACAGCAAATCCTAACAAAGGGATATTTTAAAGTTAACACAATTGCCAAATAATGTGATTATAGCAATAACTACCTATTGCCTTCTTAAACCCTAAGACAGCAGGAACCTCCCACTTCCTCTATAGAACCTATATTTCCCTCAGTCTTGGAACCTCTAGGGTAGGGCTCATTTTCCTGCATGGTCCTCTCAATTCATACCAAATGATACTGCATCTGCCGATCTCAGCCAAATCAAAGCAATGAGTACTACACCTCATTGCTTTAGGTTCCAGCCTTTAGGTTCAATTTGTTTGGCTTTATATGTTAACTCTCTTTTCAGCCACCAGGTTCCAGATGCTAGCATGATGCAGGCAACCAGACTTCCCTGGACAGACAACCCCATCAATATGTCCTGGAGCTCTGATTCCCCAGAGTCCCACCCCACTAGGGATAGAGAGAGAAAGGCTGGGAGTATGGATCAACTTGTCAATGCCATGTTCTTTGGGAAAGCAATTACAGAAGCCAGACCTTCCACCTTCTGTATCCCACAATGACCTTGGTCCATAGGACCAAAGGATGAAAGAATGGGAAAGCTATCAGGGGAGGGGATGGGATATGGAGTTCTGGTGGTGGGAATTGTGTGGAGTTGTACCTTCTTATCCTATTTTTTTTTCAGTTTTTCCTTTTTATAAATAAAAAAATAAATAAAAGACTCTGCGGTAGGGGTGGGAAGGGTTTAAACCTGGAACATGATGACTAAGGAGGACTTAGAGGGGGTTAGATTGTTGTGTGGAAAACTGGGAAATGTTATGCATGTACAAACTATTTTATTTTACTGTGGACTGTAAACCTTTAATCTCCCAATAAAGAAATTAAAAATTCTTCACCTCATCTTGGATGGAGCTTAAAGGAATCATGTTAAGTGAGATAAGCCAGAAAGTGAAAGTTGAACATGGGATGATCTCACAAATAGGCAAGAGTCTTCCCACAAAAGGGAAAACACAAAGCAGAATTTGGACTGGAATTTGGAATTTACTGTATTACACCAGTAAAGGACTCTGGGTTGGGGAGAGTGTGCAGGTCCTAGAACAGGATGGTGGAGGAAGACCTAGGTAGGGCATTAAAGTCTTATATGGAAAACCAAGAAATGTTATACATGTACAAACTATTGTATTTTACTGTTGACTGTAAACCATTGATGCCCCCAATAAAGGGGAAAATAAAAATCAAAAAAAGAGAGACATGTGCAGCACTTCTTCACTGCTTGTTTGTGAAGCTTTTCCCCAGCAGGTGGGCATTAGGGGTTTGAACCTAGGTCCTTGTTCACTGTAATGTGTGTGCTCTAATGGGTGTGTCACTAACCAGGCACAATTTAGGCATTCTGAACAGCATACACACTATGGGATACACAGTTGGTTTGGGCAACAAGTTTGTTTGAACTGGTAATAGCCACCAATGCCATCTTTCTTGGTTACACACACTAATGATTTTATTTACAACTAAAGAAATGCACATAACTGTCAAATAAAGTTTCCCACCTCAGTCTAAAGCAACATTTTTTTAGAGCAAAGGCTATGTGACTCAAAGGTGACTGGCATGAAGGAGACCTGGGTTCAGTCCCAGGCACTACATAAAATGGCATAGTAGTTCTCTCTCTCTCTCTCTCTCTCTCCCACATACACACACACACACACACACACACACACAAAATTACCTTTTTAAATTTAAAAAAAAAAGGTAAGTAACAACAGTTGGCGGTGATAAGTTTTTTTAACAGCATTTCTCTCAAAAGTTGTACGTGGTTGAAGGAAAGCAGCAGGATTCCTAAATTTATTATTATTATTATTATTATTATTATTATTATTATTATTGCCAGCAGGGTTATGGATAGGGCTCAGTGCTGGCACATTTCCACTTCTCCTGGTAGTCATTTCCCCCTCTCCATAGAGTGTGAGAGAGAGAGAGAAGAGAGAAATACAGAGAGAAGAAGAGACACCACAGCAATGTTCTACCACTTATGAAGCTTCTCCACTATAGGTGATCCCATATGGTGACCTGACTGAAATCTGGGTCCTCAGTTCACTATGGTAACACGTGTGCTCTTCTGGGTGAGTCACCTGATGACTCTCACTGTATTTTACTTTGAATACCATTCATGAGCACCTAACACATAGTCAACTTTCTAAATTTTGTAAAAATTATCTGATTGTAGCTTGCATTTCTAAATTTCACTGGCTACTTTGGTCATTAACTGGAATATTCACTATATACTTGGGTCTTTCTCATGTTACTTTTCTCTTTAATTCATATTTTGCTTTTTTTACATTTATTTACTAATTCCCTTTTGTTGTTTTATTTTTGTAGTTATTATTATTGTTGTCACTGTTGATATGGCAGAGAGAAATGGAGAGAGGAGGGGAAGACAGAGGTGGAGAGAAAGATAGACACCTGCAGACCTGCTTCACCACCTGTGAAACAACTCCCCTGTAGCTGGGGAGCCAGGGTTCAAACTGGGATCCTTACGCAGACCTTGCACTTCGTGTCACCTGCACTTAACCCACTGCACTACCGCCGGACTTCCAACAGCTTCTTTAACAAGAAGGTAGTTTATACAAATCCAAAAACATATCTGAAGAAATTAAGAGAGTATGGAGGAAAACTTATCTTCATCATAGCAGTTTCTACAAAATCTATTACCTTGAGGTCATTTTTATTTATACAGGAAGATAATTTCTTACATGGAAAATTTAAAAATATTGTCAACATTTTTCTTTTCTGACCATCCTTACTTCCTGGAGAAGGATTTAAAAGAAAAGCATGCTAATAGTGTCATACTTGCTAAGATTTAGAGTGAGGTCTTACCTCCTATTAAGGCACACACTAGAGAGAGACAGTGTTTCTCTCCCTTGTCTAAATGTGCCAACTTTTATAGACTGTTAAAACACACACACACACACACACACACACACACACACACATATCCATCCAGTCAGTCCCAACCAAGTTCCAAGCAGGTGCACATACTATTTCTAAACTCCATCTCCAGGGCAGTCAGGGAAATCCCACCTCCTTCATAAACTCCCCTGGACTAGTTGTTTCAACTTGAGATTCCAACTAGAGGCAGAAAAAGTAGGAAAGGAGGAATCAATTATAATTAAATTTTCATCTTACCTACAATGATCAAGAGCTGGGATGTGGTTAAAAATGTGTCATTACCTGGGGCCCTGGTCTGGGAGCCCTGGGGTTCCCACACAGACATGAGGAGCCTAGACCTCAAGTGGATCCATCTCACCACTGCCACTTGTCATCTCCATCAGGAACAACATAATGGACCCCTTTGTGGGACCCTATATGACCTTGCCCTCAATGTGGATAAACAAGGGCAGGGAATGTTCCATTCTCCAAAGGGAGGCTAGACAACATATTCTACCTATCACCCAAGGAAGATGGTTCCTGAAATTAGTGCAGCCTGAAATGTTCCTAGCCGTGACCACAGAATGTCAGATCAGACCTACAGGGATGCAGAGGTAACATAGGCTCTTGTGCTGAATATGGGCCCCAGAGCAAATCAATGGGGTTTACAGTTAACAATATTTACATACTTTTCCCATATTTGGGAGCTACTGTCTTCCCTGATCCAACTTTCTAGTCCTTTTTTCCAACTATGACACCATCTCCCCAGACAATAACTTAAGTCACCTGTATGTTAGATGTCAGGCTCAGACAAAAAGTAGTAAAGTCATGGGACCCTTGGAATATACCTGAAATAGACCTACTAGCTATTTTCAAAACAGAGACCTCAAGTCTTCATCTGCAATATTCTTGTCTTTAGGTTCATGATTAGTCAACAATTTGTTCTGCCTTATATCATAACTCTTTTTCAGCCACCAGATTCCAGATGCCAACCTGACTTCCCTGGGCAGACAACCCCACCAAGATATCCTGAAACCCCATCTCCCCAGAACCCTGCCCCACTAGGGAAAGAGAGAGACAGGGTGGAAGTATGGATCGACCTGTCAATACCCATGTTCAATGGGGAAGAAATTACAGAAACCAGACCTCCCACCTTCTGCACCCCATAATGATCCTGGGTCCATACTCTCAGAGGGAAAAAGAATAGAAAAGCTTACAAGGGAGGGAATTGGATGCGAAGTTCTGGTGGTGAGAATTATATGGAATTGTACCCCTCTTATCCTATAGTCTTATCAATACTTCCATTCTATAAATAAATAAATAAAAGGTGTCGTTAATGTGTTTTCCAGAATGAGCAATTTTAGTTTTAGAACTAAAGTTTTTGAGAGAAGTACAATAACATGGGTTGCTAATTGGACTTCAGTGTAAACTGAATTATATTTCAAAAGCCTCCTGCTGTGTTTTACCCTCCACCCTCCACTGCCCTCCCCCCAAGAGCTAATCCTGATTGACTAGGGTCAAGACATAAAGACAATGGAATCATAACTCAGTCATTTGTAGCAGCTTCTCATGCCTTTTATTTTAATTATTATTATTTTTAGTGACAGAGAAAGAGAAGAGTGAAAGAGACCATGGCACCCAAGCTTCCTTCAATGCAGTGGGGTCCAGGCTCAAAACTGGGTTGTGCTCATGGCAAAGCAATTACTACCCAAATGAAGACAGCTTTAAAGTTTTAATGTATTTCTGTTTTGTTTTACAGTCTATCACCTTGTTGAGAGTTAAATGTTGCTTTTCCTCTTCTTCTCCTTCTTCTTTTGTAGCACTCCTTTCAATAACCTTCAAGGCAGGTCTAGTAATGACAAACTCCTTTAGTTTTCATGTCTGGCACTGTTTTGGTTGCTCCTTCCTATTTGAATGATAGTCTTGCAGGGTAAAGTATGTGTGACTGGTAGTTGGTGTCTTTGAAAACCTTGAATATACCACTCCACTCTTTCCCAGCCTCCATGGTTCCTACAGAACAATCTGATGTGAGTCTGACCATACTGCCTTTTTAAGTCACACCTTTTAAATTCTTGTTTGATTTTTTCTTTCTTTCTGGTTGTCACATGTTTCATAGTCCAAGGAAAGACAAATTCCATTGTTCAGCATTATCTTTTTCTGAATTTTTTTTTCTCTGTGTCACTCATCTTGATGTTTAAGAAAGTATCTTTTTAAAGAGGAAGCGGGAGGTTCCTGCTGTCTTAGGGTTTAAGAAGGCAATACGTAGTTATTGCTATAATCACATTATTTGGCAATTGGATTAATTTTGAAATATCCCTTTATTAGGATTTGCTGTATCATACACAACATCACCATAATTTATGTCCTTTGACATTATTTGTATATAGCTGTGCCACCGGTTGCTTCTGTTCTTCCTGGTCTAAGCTTTTAAGAGTGTCAACATATCAAAGACTCAGCCTATTTATTAAAAAGACTCAGTCTGTAATATAAAAGGTTTGAGATATTCAATCAGTTTTCCCCTCTCATATTAATTAGTAATTTATATGACTACAAATTGATAGCAGTGTACATAAACACCATTCCCACCACCAAAAGACTGTGTCCCATTACACCCTCACTCCCCTTACTCCCCCCCCTAACCCCATGAAGCTGAACATCCACCCTCACCCTCAACCCAGGGTTTTTACTTTGGTACCCTACTCCAAATTCAGTCAATTCCTGCTTTGAGTTTCCCTTTCTGTTATTCTTTCTCAACTTCCGTTTGAGTAGGATCATCCCATACTCATCTTTATCTTTCTGACTTAACTCACTTAACATGATTCCTTCTAGCTCTATCCAAGATGGGTCAGAGAAGGTGGGTTCATTGTTCATTGTTGGGGTTTACAGTCAACAATATTTATACATCTTTCCCATATTTGGGAGCTATACTCTTCCCTGATCCAGCTTTCTGGTCCTCCTGCCAGCCATGATACTACCTCCCAAGACAATAATTAAGATCCACCAGCATATCAGATTTCAGGCTCAGGCAAAAAAAAAAAAAAAAAAAAAAACACTAGTATAGCCACAGGCCCTTTGGAATACAACTAAAATATGCCTACTACCTATCTATAAAATGGAGGGCCCCCCAACACTTCATCTGCACTATTCCAGCCTTTAGGTCCATGATTGGTCAATAATTTGTTTGGCTTTGTATGTTAACTCTCCTTTCAGCCACCAGGTTCCAGATGCTAGCATGATGCCAACCAGACTTCCCTGGACAGGCAACCAACATGTCCTGGATCTCTGATTCCCCAGATCCCTGCCCCACTAGGGAAAGAGGAAGACAAGCTGGGAGTATGGATAGAGCTGTCAACACCTGTGTTCAGTGGGGAACTTTCTGCATCCCACCTTCCACATCCCACAATGACCTTGGTTCCATACTCCCATAAAGTATGGGAAAGCTATCAGGGGAGGGGATGAGATACAGAGTTCTGGTGGTGGGAATTGTGTGAAGTTGTACCCCTCTTATCCTATGGTTTAGTCAATGTTTCTTTTTATAAATAAAAAATTAAATTAAAAAAGAAAGAAAAAATAAATAAATAAAATTAAAAAAGAAAGAAAGCATGTTTTTAAATGTTTATGTAGCTCATTTTTGGCCTTTGCATATAACACAGTATGTTTAACTCCAGTTTCCAGGTGTGTTCAGAGACCTGACAGTGAAGCCAGCAGAGGTAACTCCTGTATGAAACATAAGCAAAAATACAAATAGTTGACTTTATTACTTTTTTAAGTCCAGCCAGCATTCACTATTCAAAATCCAGAACACATTTGAATCTAAGCCCTTCCTCACAAACGCTGTTGTTTCCATGGAAGGCTAGGGGAAAGGCTCAAGTGTGGGCATGTTATAATTAGAATCAAACCGTGGGCTTTATGGGACTTGTCACGCTGTTTCTAGGAAGCTAGTTCTGCAGTGACTTTATAAGACATCCTTTTCCTACAATCATGACTCACTTGTGAATTCCAAGGCTCACTCCTCCTCCTCCTCCTAACTTACCCCACCCCACCCCCAACTTGTTCTGGAGTGAAAAAATGCCGAAACCCTCTCAGAGATAGATGAGGGGGTGGTGTCCAGTTCGCCAAGGAGAACACACTTCTAGATGAGGTGGAAGTGGGATGAAGGATTCCACTGGGCACAGGAAGCAATGGGCATGTGCTCATCGGAAGACTCATTTCTGTGGCAACACCAGCCCACTCACAGAGCTGTCCAGACTTTCTCCCCCTCCTTCTCTTTCTTTTAGGAAAGCATGTGCTAGCTCTCCACCAGAAAGGATGAATTTCTGCTACTTGAGGGAATGTACAGAGTAAGAAATGCTCTTCAAAAAGAAAGAGGAGCCAAAGCCTTTGCATAACTAGGCCAGCTGCACAGCCGGGGGTGGGGGAGGGTGGGGGGTGGGGGGGTGGAGAAACTTTCTTGCCCGCCAAGGCCCAAGCCTCCAGGCTGCCACTTGTTTCCATTGTCTGCCCATAACCCCAACCAAACAAGCCAGCCCACACCTCTGTGACTGCACCCACTGTCATTTTCAGGAAGAGAATTCTTCCCAAGTCCATCTTGACATTTCTGTAAAATCACAGAAAGGGTTCATTGAATCTCAGAACTAAAAGGGATGATCTAATCACTATTATTATTACTATTATTATTATCATTGATGAGAATAGTAGCAGAAGAGATTATCTGGCCTGCCCAAGGCCACCCACCTCTAGGTACAAAATCAGATCTGGAGTCTGCATCTTTTATTATGTCTATGGCCTTTTTCAAACAGTTTATGGAAGAAAACGCTCCCTCGCCCTCTGCCCCCTCCCCTAGTTCTCTTACTATGGTTTCCTTTCCTGCTCCATGAAATGTATGACTAGAGTTGAGTTGAGCCTGATTACTGATTACAAAGTCTTATTCATTGTAATTATTGAGAGGGGGGGGGAGAGAGAGAGAGAGAAGCGGGGGGAGGGGATGGAGGAGATTGACACAAGGCTGGGCCTTTCCTTGGGAAATTCTGGGATGGTGCACAGGAATTATTTAACAATTTTCCCAAGAGAGTTACACAATCAAGTCAATTCAGAGAAAACACGGTAAGAGCAAGAGTAGAATTAAGTAAGTAAACTATGTGTACACACACACACAGCTTTGATAGGCAGGATGTCCTGATAAGAATACAGCAGGGACAAGGAGAAGACCAGGAATTTTGTCTCCTGGCTGCTTTTTCTTCTTTTCATGGGTTAACCATTAGACCACACTTCCTCTAGGAGAGGCACGAAATTAAAATCAAAGGTTTCCCACTGATTCCTGCTGCCTGCTAATGCTGCTTATTGCACCATGCTGTGACCCTGTGCTGTAGGACTTGGAAACAGATGTGGGGAGCAAGCAGCCCTGAGGTGCTGAGGGAGGGGGGAAGTGGGAGTGAGGGCAGCCAGCCAAGGAAGGAACTTCCTCTGCTGTGAAATTTCAGGCAGGAGTGGAAATCAGTCTAAATTGTTACCATGCAGCAGCTCTGGAATCCTCTTTTTTTCTTTTTTTCTTTCTTTCTTTTTTCCTTTTTTTTTTTTTTAATCTGCATGGTTCCAATTCCAAGTCTGTACATTCTGTAACAAGAACTGAAAACTTGATGTTGTGCCTGCTTTGACTTTACCCTCTGCTGTTGTCCCAATGTATGTTATGAAGTTGCAGACTGAGCTAGACAGTCATTTCAAGAGGCTCGAGGGTTTGGTTGCCTTCCTTGTCCAGATTGCTCCCTCCCCAGGCATACTTTAAATGGAAGTACCGAGAAGATGAACAATCTGACATCTGATACAATAATTTCAGTCTGATGTTTGTTTGATTAAAAGTGCAACAAAAAAAAAACTGAATTTAGGCTTTCTAGAGTCTGTCAATGCATTCTTATCATCAGGCAACTGGAAAAAAAAAGGAAAAGAAAAACCCTTTGAGTTTACTTTTGACTCATTAGTTCTTAGATATTTGCCCAAGGCACAGAGCTTTAGAGTATTGACATATGACTCTAGAAATAGTAGCTGTGATTTCCTTACTCAACAGGAAGCTCCATAAGGGTGGGGTAAAATTTTCAACTTCTGCTTTTTCTTTCCTCTCTTTCTTTTTTTAATATTTTATTTATTTATTTTGCATATGGAGGTAAATTGAAAGGGAGAGGAGAGGATATGAAGGAAGAAAGAGATACCTGCAGTCCTGCTTCACAACTTGTGAAACTTCCCCTTGCAGGTGGAGACTGGGAGCTTGAACTAGGGTCTTTGTGCAAAGTAACATGTACACTCTACAGAATGTGCCACCACCTGTGCCAACTTTGGTTTTGTGGTAGTACTTAGCTAGTAGGGGCTTAGAAGTGGATTTTATGTTTGTAGGGGTTAGGGCTCTCAGGTATGTGTTGTTTTAGTTTTAAAGATAAAGACAGAGACAGACAGAGAGAGAGAGAGAGAGAGAGAGAGAACACAGCAGCAAATTTTCCTTCAGTATGTTAGAAGCCAGGCTTGAACATGGGTCATACACAGGGCAAAGCAGTACACTATCCCAAATGAGCAATTTCACCAACCTTGGGATCTCAGATTTAGCAAAGAAAGATACAGCATGACCACTGAAATATAACTTTCAGTTTTTTTTATTGTCATTTTATCTTTTTTTTAAAGATTTTATTTATTTATTAATGATAAAGATAGAAGGAAAGAGAGAAAGAATCAGCTATCACTCTGGTACATGTGCTGCCAGGGACTGAACTCGGGACATTATGCTTAAGAGTCCAGTGGTTTATCCACTGTGCCACTTCCCAGACCACTGCTATTTTTCAATTTAATATGATTCTTGTTAGTGATTTAATAATGGCTTACAAGAGTACAAGATTATAGTGTTTTTTAAACTGTTACCATAAGTATGTCTCATGCAATATTGGGGACATACTTGTACTACATCATCATTCTTGATCTAAATTTCAAATTAGGGACACCCCCATTGACTGATATGGCCATGGTAGTTCTAGAACCTCCAGGATTCTCTCAAGACACTTGAAGTGCAACTTCACCTCTGCATAAAACTTCCAGTCTAAGACCTGAGTAGAAAGTAGTCTGTCAACATAAACAGTCATACTACTTGTGATAGCTGATGTAACAAAAGGCACAAAGAAACCCTAGGTCACAAGGTAAATTGCAACCAACAAGATCACCATGGCCATGAAGGTTTCATGGAGTGGTTAGCATTTCAATTTGGACTTGAAAGATAAGAAGTTCATCAGGACAGTACAGGGAAAGTATAATGTGAAAATTTAAGAGTGTGGTGAATTATACCAAAGTAAAAGACTCTGGGGAAGGAAAATAAAATAGATGAGATGCAAGGGCTCTGAGGCCCTGGTGTATGATGATGGAAAGAGGACCTAGGTTAGGGAGAGTCTTGCTAACACATATTATGGTGAGACGAGCGATTGTAATTGTAATGTAAACCATTAAACCCCCAATTAAAGGGGGAAGTTCATCAAACAGGTTTGGAGGCTTAGACAAGCATTATGAATTGAATATAAATGAAGCATCTGCTCTGTGTGCATATAGGACTGGGGAAAAGTTAATGAATGTAGTAGAGAAGTCAAGATATGAAGACTAACTATGGGGTGGTAACCTTGGAAAGTACCTTGATTCCAAGCTATGCAAACTTATCTTAATGGATAGAAAAGCCAGCTTTTTTCAGCTTTTTTTTTTTCTCAGCTTTTTTCAGTTTTTCAGCTGAGTCGAATGATCATTTCTGTTTTTTGCAAGATAACTCAAGTGGCAGATTGGAGTGGGCAGAACTCGTAGGCAGGGAGACCAATTAGGAGGTTATTGAAATAGCCCAGGCAAGAAAAGATGAACATTGATGGTGGAAATAGGCAAACAAAAGTCCCAGGGACATTTAGGTGGTAGAATCAATACCACTTATAACATAGGAATTGACTGCATAAAGGCATAAAGAGAGTTAATGTAGTGTGCATCTCAAGAGAAATCGTGGAGGTTATCTTTACTCTGATTTTCTAACTGTAAAATGAACACATAATGCTCCATTGACTTCATAAGGTTACTATGAAGATCAACTAAGATCATTCATGTGAAAACAATTTGTCAAGTACAAAGAGCTGTAAAAATTGCTACAGTTAAAGCAACATGCCTCATATCACAGTAGACATAGAACTTTATTGGGTCAGAGGTCACATTTTGTTCATTCCTTATATCCTCAGAACCTAGTACAGTCCCCTGGATGTTTAGATAACCAACACATGCTTGAAGTACTTCATCAAACTGGAAATTCTTCAGTGCCAAATCAACATAATGAACTTTGTTTTGTTTTTTACCATCTTGGTATATACATGAAAGTGTATCAAGAACCTAAGTTAGTCAAAATGCCAACAAAACCAAAACCACAAAATATATTATAGTGATGCTAAAGGAAATCTCTCCTTGTTGATAGATGCACCGAACACTAAAAGTCACCTTAACTGCCTCTCTATGGTTTCCTTAGCTGTGTCCCTCCCATTAGAAAGTATTCAAAATCCTAGTCAACTTATCTACAGTTTAGACATCACCTTGATGATTTCTATTAGTGCCAGTGGGCTTTGAGATTCCATTATTAGGGGCATATTCATTCTTTTTAAAATAAATTATTTATTTAATTTGATAGGACAAAGAGAAGTTAAGAAGGGATGGGGAGATAGAGGAGAGAGAAAAAAAACCCTACAGCACTGCTTCACCATTAGTGAAGCTTCCCCCCTGCAGGTGGTGAGTGGGGGGGGTTGAATCTAGGTTCTTGCACATGATGATGTGTGTCAAAAACACCTGTAACTCTTGAGTTTTATTGCAAAATATGGGTACTGCATTTTAAAGAAATTCGCTGGATATCTCACCTGTAATAAATCCCATTTCCCTTACATACTTATTCCTCACTGGTTCTTCTGTTTCTTAGGTTATTTCAATGTTAATAAAATAAAAGTTTTTCCTAGGTCCAGGCAGTGGCACACCTGGTTAAGCACTCACATATTATAGTGTGTAAGGGCCCGGTTCAAGCCCCTTGCTTCCACTTGCAGGGGGAAAGCTTCAGAGTAATGAAGCAGGAGTACAGGTGTCTCTCTGTCTCTTACCCTCCCCTCTCAATTTCTCTGTCTCTATCCAATAATACATAATAAAGATTTTTTAAAAATAAATCAAACTATCATAAAATTTTTAAAAAGTTTTTCCTAATACCGGTAACTTTTTTTCTTCATTTATAATCAAAATACTGTCTAAAGGGACTGCTGTAAGCAAAAAATCTACCATTTTCTTCAGATAGAAAATGCTTTACTGTTATTATGATTATGTTATTAACTATTGATCATACACATTATTTGTTGAGCACATTTCATGGGTGAATTATTTAACTAGAAGTGTTACATAAATTTTCTCATTTAGAAAAATTGTATGATCTCACAAAGAAACTACTGCTATCCTTATTTTGGCATATGAAGGACCTGAGTGTCTAAAAAATTAAGTTATTCCAGGACAAAGAGTATGAAAATGACAGAAGCAGAAGTGAAATAATGTCTTGCTGACTCTACAGTCACTTCCTAGCTACTAAACTGAAGATTCTCAAACTCTCACAGGCTACAGAATCATCTGAAAAGCTTGTTAAGCCATAGATTTCAGGGACTCCTCTCCAGAATTTAGATTTCAGCAAAACTAGCTGAAGCATACAGTTTATAGCTCTAACCAATTCACAACTATGCTGATATAACTTATCAAGGGACCACTTTTAAAAACACTGAACTGCCTAGTATTGGCTCATTAATGTGCTCCACTCTATGGCAATCATTCACCTGAGAGCACAAAGATGAGTAGCAAACTGAACTATCTCGCAAGCCCAAGGTCTTTTTTTTCCACTCAGTTTTTACTAGTGATCTAATATTGATTTACAAAATATTGAGACATCAGGGGTATCCACATTATTCCCACAGAGTACTGTGTCCCCATTCCCTTCAATAGAAACTGCAGTAGTTCTCCCAAGGTTACAGATATGGATTGAATATTATTTTCCTTTTTTTATTCTCTTTGTTAGGGAGATTAATGGTTTATAGTCGACACTAAAATACGGGAGTTTGTACATGTGTAAAATTTCTCAGTTTTCTACATAGTAATCTAACCCCCTCTAGATCCTCCTCAGCCATCATGTTCCAGGACCTGAACCCTCCAGAGTCTTACTCAACTGTAGTCCAAAATCTGCTTTGTATTTTTCCCTTCTGTTCTTATTTCTTAACTTCTGTCTATGAGTAGGCTCATCCCATATTCATTCTTCTCTTTCTGACTTACCTCATTTAACATTATTCCTTCAAGCTCCATCCAAGATGAAGTGAAAAAGGTGAATTCACCATTTTTAGTAGCTGAGTAGTATTCCATGTGTATATATACCACAACTTACTAAGCCACTCATCTGTTGTTGGACATCTGGGTTGCTTCCAGGCTTTGGCTTATTACAAATTGTGCTGCTTTGAACATAGGTATATGCAGATCTGTTAGGATGACTGAGTTGGGTTTCTTAAGATATATCCCCAGGAGAGGAATTGCAGGGTCATAGGATAGGTCCATTTCTAGCCTTGTGAGAGTTCTCCAGACTGCTTTCCATAGAGGTTGGACCAATTTACATTCCCACCAGCAGTGCAGGGGGGTTCCTCTGTCCCCACAACCTCTCCATCATTTGTTGCTGCTACTTTTTCTGATGTATGACATTCTCATGGGAATGAAGTGGTATCTCATTGTTGTCTTTATTTGCATTTCTCTGACAACCAATGACTTGGAGCATTTTTTCATATTTTTATTGGCCCTCTGGATCTCTTTTATGATGAATACTCTGTTCAAGTATTCTCCCTATTTTTGGATGGGTTCATTTGTTTTCTTACTGCTGAGTTGGTGAGCTCTTTATATATTTTGGTTATTAGCCTCTTATCTGGTGTATTATAGCATTTAAAGATCTTCTATTTTGTAAAGGGTCTGTTTGTTTGGGTGGTGGCTTCTTTTTCTGTACAGAAAAATTTTTAATTTGATGTAGTCCCATTGATCTATTCTTCTTGTAATTAGTCTTCTTTGTAATTGTATTAATATTGCTGAAGATGTCTATAAAATTTAGGTGGAAAGAGGTCTTACAATATTTTCTCTAAGTATTTGATAGTTTCTGATTTAACATCTAATTCCTTGATCCATTTGGAATGTATTTTTGTATTTGAGGGTTGTCTATTATATATATATCTTCCTCTCCCCCCATAGTCCTCCTTCCCTTCCTAAGTCACACCTACACTTATTGCTATTTCAGTTTTTCTCTTCTCTCTCCAGGTCTTGGATTCTTGCTGGAATTGGAGTTCAGAGCCTTCTGGTCATCTTTCCCTAACATTGCTCCACCTTTGGGGTTATGGGCCAGCATTCTTTAGGGGTAGAAAAGGTGGGAGTTCTGGCTTCTATAATTGCCTCTCCAGTGGACATGAGTATTGACAGGTCGATCCATACCCCTAGCCTGTTTCTATATTTCCCTAGCAGGGTAAGGCTCTGGAGAAGTGAGGTTCCAGGACACATTGTTAAGGTACTCTGCCCAGGAAAGTCAGGAAGAAACCATAGTAGCACCTGCAACTTGGTGGCTGAAAGGCAGCAAGATATAAAGCAAGACAAAAAAACTGAACAATAAATAAGGATCAAAAAGTAGGAACAGAGCAGATGAGAATAGAGATCTTAGGATGGAGAGAAGTTAAGAAATCTATTTTAGGTGTGTTCTTAGAGGTCTATGACTTTAGTAATTTTTATTTGAGCTTGATAGCTAACATACATGTGGACTAAAAACAGTCTGGAAAAGTGTAGTCAGAACTGAGAATAGAGATGGAATGTTGGGGCAGAGAGTAGTTCCCAACCTTGAAGAAGATATATAAATACAATTAACTGTTTATCCCATTGGTCTTACCCAGGACCCATATATATTCACATTCAGTACAGAAACCAAGGTCTTTTTTTTTTAAGGAGTTTATGTTTTGTCTCTAAGTGTCTATAATGGGAAAGGATAGAAGTCTAGACTATTTCAACTAGTATATTATATATTGTAGACATATATCTATAATTCACAATATCATGATCTCTTGCCCTAATAATATCTCTCTCCATCTCTCTCTCTCTCTCTCTCTCTCTCTCTTACACACACACACACACACACCCTTTAATATGAGTCAAGGGCTATGATTCTAGCTCTAACTCTGCTCTTACCTAGCTGGTTAGCCATCATCCCTCTAGCTTCTGCATTCCTAAATTGAAATTATTGTATTGGATGAACAGATATGAAATTGTGTTCAAAGGGTGTGGAGAAAGAGTGTGGTAACAAAAGCCAAGAAAAGTTCTGAAGTTCCTTTTCCTTCAAAGGATTTAATCATTGTGTACCCCCAAATTCATGTGGAAGACTTAATCCCTAATTTAGAGGAATTAATTTTTGTTTTGTGCTCATGTTGGAATCAGTGCTTTTATAAGAGAGAGAGAGAGAAAGAGAGACCAGAACTTTATCTTTGCCTTGTGAAGATACAACAAGAATGCAGAATATGGCTCAGAAAGAATATGGCTCAGTAAGAATATAGCTAAGAAAAATCATATTTACATGAACAAATACTACATCCTAATCTTGAATTTCCCATCCTCTGTAACTGAAAATAAATGTCTATGGCTTAATCCCAGCAGCCCACTGTAGTGTGATAAAACTGTTTGAATTAACTAAGATACTCCTCCTGGCACAGTGGTTCTACTTCCATCAATTACTACATAGTACATTTGTATTTTTCAAAACCCAGATATCAAGAACTTCTAAAGACATTGTACAAATAATGTACTAGATGGCCTCTAAAATTTCTTAGAACCAAGATGACTGAATAGAGGGAGTCTGTCTCTACCTCCACCCAGATCTACAGCAAAGCCACAACAATATATGGAAAAATAAATGAGTAAGTGTGAAAGTATGCCCCTGTAATCTCATAGTCTATAAAGCACTATTAAATCACTTATGAAGGTTGGAAAAATTTAATGAATGAATTGAAATGAAGTTTTTTCAGGTGCCAAAATTTTCAGGTGCCTACAATTCTGACAAAATTCCATCTACCAGGCATCCATTGTGATTCTTCATGAACAGGCATTCATTTGCAAATTTTCTGTAAAATGTTAAGGCATTCCCAGCAATATTCCAGAAGGCTCCTCCCCAGATTATTTTGTTATTTTGTTTTGACTCAAAAAATGGTGCTCTTCCATATGTATATTGGTCTCTGAGAGTTTGTGGACAGTTCAGACACCAGTGAGTTATAAAGCCAAGGACACATCTACTTCTAATGTAAGTAAAAATCCTGCCATAAGCAAAATCCTGCCTCCTCCAGCACCATTTTCTCCTCCTGCTGCTCTTATGCTGGTTCTCAAGAACCTGAGAAATAGTGATCAGTGAATTCAAGTCATTCAGAAAATCAGTTGTTCTGGGGCTGGGCAGTGGCACACCCGGGTAAGCACACATAGTAGGAAATACAAGGACCCACAAAGACAGGGGTTCAAGTCCCCATTCCCCACTTGCAGGAGGAAAGCTTTATGAGTGATGAAACAGATCTGCAGGTGTCTCTCTTTATTTCTCCCTCTTTCCCTATCTTCCCATCCCCTCTCAGTTTCTCTCTATTCATTCCAATAAAATGGAAAAAAAAAAAAAAATGACCACCAGGAGTAGTGGATTTGTAATGCTGGCACCAAGCCCCAGCGATAACGCTGGAGGCACAAAATAAATAAATAAATAAATAAAATAAAATAATGAAAGAAGGAAGAAAGGAAGAAGTAAAGAAAAAAAGGATAGATAGAAAGAAAGAAAATCAGTCATTCAGAATCCATTAGCCAGCCAAGCTCCCCAATCTGATGATCTGTGTGGGACTCATGTTTTCCAAGAGTCCCCATCTGCCTTGTTGCTGCACAATTCTGCTTTGTACTGCTTTTTTTTTTTTTTCTGTTGCAATATCTGTGCATTGCCTGTGTGCTTTTTCATTACCTTAACTGCAGTGACTCAGTTTGTTTCTCTCAGGCCCACATTCTTTCTTTACAAATGCAAATATGCTAAATCACAGAGAGGAAGCCTTGGCTCTAATTCTGTATCTGCCAGTTGAGTTTCCCATGTAATTTGGATGACTTCTATCATTTTCTGGCTCTCAGTTCTTTCTATCACTAATAAAAATATTTTCAATTAAAAATATTTTTATTTTAATATTCATTACAAAAATATATAATGGTTACATCAAACCAGATTCAAATTAGATTTCTTTTTTCTTTACCAGGGCACTGCTCAGCTCTGGTTTATGGTAGTGTGGGGGATTGAAGTTGGGATTTTGGAGCCTCAGGCATGAAAGACCCTTTGCAGAACCATTATGCTATCTACCCCTACCATCCAATTAGATTTTTTAGTGTATATTGATTAATAGTAAAACATTGAGTGAAGAAGTTTAGGAAGATAGTAGATAACAATGGCCTGGAGATAGTGTTATGTTTGCCTCCATGTTTCATAGAAAAACTACTTTCTAGTCATTTTGGAGTTAGAGTCACTTGCCTCCTCAGTTCTGGTCAATGGAATGTAGATACAGTCACATGTTATTTCAGGGTGAGACTGGCAATAGCTAGCCCTCCATCTCTAGCTCCATCCTCTTGCCACCACAATTGTGGAAGGTGTAGCATTATCATGATATGGGATAGTTCAGTAGCCTTGAATCATAAAATGAAAGTGCCAACACAAGTTGAACATTTCTAACTAACACATTTTGTTGGATTGAGCCACTGATATTTCTGAGTATATGATTGCAGTATAGTTTATCTTATTCTGACTAATACAATGATGATTAGGTTTTAATCAGGTTCTAGTTTACTCTGTATTCTGTTCTTCTGTCTTCCTAATTCTGTCATAGTCTTTATTTTTTCTGGCCTACTAATGTCAAAGAAGTCCCCTTCAGCTTAACTGGTATATATTTTGCCCTTCTGTCTCTGTTTTTAGAAAGGAGTTTTAGTGGTTTTCAAAAATTAATTAATTAATTATCACCATGACTATTGCTGGGGCCATTTTTTTTTATAAAGGATGAGATTCAGATATATATATATATATATATATATATATATATATATATATATATAGAGAGAGAGAGAGAGAGAGAGAGAGAATGAGATACACCTGCAGCACTGTTCCAGACTTGTGAAGCTTCCCCATGCAGATGTTTCATGGACTTGAACCTCATTCATACATAGGAATGTATGGGAGGGGCATCTGCTTTAATGATAGTTATAGTTCTGTATAACTACAAATATTTCTCCTCACACTCAAAGAGGATATGGCCATAAGAGTTGCTATCTCGGGAGTCGGGCGGTAGCGCAGCGGGTTAAGCGCAGGTGGCACAAAGCGCAAAGACCAGCATAAGGATCCCGGTTCAAGCCCCCGGCTCCACACCTGCAGGGGAGTCGCTTCACAGGCGGTGAAGCAGGTCTGCAGGTGTCTGTCTTTCTCTCCCACTCTCTGTCTTCCCCTCCTCTCTCCATTTCTATCTGTCCTATCCAACATCAATAACACCAATAACTACAACAATAAAACAACAAGGGCAACAAAAGGGAATAAATAAATAATTAATTAAAAAAAAAGAGTTGCTATCTCTTTGTGATGCCTTTCTGAATAGCCACAAGTGACTGTCAGCTCTTACAAGTCACTTACATGTGAAAATGTTTCTTCCTACAGAAACTTGCTCACTATTGATGTTAGAATATTTAATGGTTACAATACTATATTCTGGCCTTGAGAAAGCCTCTTCTCTTACTGTCTTGATTAAGACTACCCAACATCAACTCACTGGATCTTGTGTATACAAGTCAGGTATAAGCTATAGAAGTTCATCTGTCAAACCTGTTCATATGATGAACCCTTTTATTTCCCTCTCCCCTAGACACTAAAGGAGCCTGCTGTATCCTCCATATGCCAGAGTAATCAAACTGTATGATGAAAATCATCATTTTAATCCTTGGAAACTAATCATATCTTTGAATATTTTCTGATGATACTGACTTATATTGTCTATAATATTGTAATATATATATATGTCTAATTCTTTGCCTATTTTAGACACTTCATGTAAGTGGGATTATGTACTTAGCTATCAATGACTAAGTAAGTTTGGTTATACTGAGAAACACATTACAATAAAATCAGAGTAGCATTGTTTGCCAGGTCACATTGAGGTTCAAGTTAATTGCAGGCATTATCCTGATTTACATGGTTATAAACATAAGTAAAACCAGAATTCAGAAGCTTGAGTAAGATAGGTTGAGAGTGGGAATTAAAATGAAAAGCTCTAAATGTAACAACTTTACAAATTATGTAGCTTTCAGGTCAAATTTCTTTATGAGAATTAGTCTTGATGATTTGGGAAACTTACCTTCCCTCTTTGACCACAGTGCTATGTATTGAAAGTTTGGACTTCCTGCCAGCATTAATACATGTAACTCAGTGAACTAAAAACAGAAATCCAATTCAAGGGACTAGGAGATAGATTACCCAGGAGAGTCTTGACTCCACAAGGGATCATCACACACTCAGTTAAGCTTCATGAATGATGGAGCAGAGCTGAGTTACTTCTTCTTCTCTCTGTTTTTATTCTCTCTCTCTCTCCGTTTTTCTAAAGTAAAGCTGATGAAAAAGTTGGCCTATAAATAGTGGAATCATGCACATGCAAGATTATATATTACAGAAAAGAAAGGGAAACTCAAGTTGAATAATGCTAAGATCAAGGAAAAAAGGAAAAGAGAAAAAAAGAAAACAATAGGTATATTTTTTATTTTATTTGATAGGACAGAGAGTAATTGAGAAGAGTAAAGGGAGACAGAGAGGGAGCAGGAGAGGTACACCTGTAGCACCGTTTCACCAATTCCCCCTTGCAGGTGGAGATCAGGGGTTGAACCTAGGACCTAGCTTTTCATAACTTGTACAGTCATCTGGGTGTGCCACTGTGAAGGCCATTATTTATTTCTTTTTTGTCATCATCAAGGTTTTAACAGTACAGGCCGAACTTTTCAGCAGAGAGATACAGATGGAGAAGGAGAGAGACAGCATATCATATGGAGGCTTTCCTAGTGTGGTGGTGAACAGGTTAGAACATAAATCAAATGCATGACAAAGAAGTTACTCTCCCTGATGAGCTATTCTGCCAGCCTGAAAATTCTTTGTTAAAATATGCAAATAGAGGGTCAGGCGGTGGCACATTTGGTAATGCATACAAATCACAGTGTGCAAGGAGTCTGGTTCTCCCCAGTCCTTGTGGAGTCAAGACCCTCCTGGGTAATCTATCTCCTAGTCCCTTGAATTGGATTTCTGCTTTCAGTTCAGACTGTAGGGCACTGAGTTACATACATGTATTAATGCTGGTAGGAAGTCCAAACTTTCAATACATAGAAGATAGCACTGTGGTCAAAGAGGAAAGATAACTTTTCCAAATCATCAAGATTGATTCTCATAAAGAGATTTGGCACAAAAGCTAGATAATTTGTGAATTGGTTACATTTAGAGCTTTTCATAACTTGTCCAGAGGAGGATGATCATTTTTTACTATTTAGGCAAGAGTTGCAAGGGGGAAGCCTCAAGAGCATTAAAAACAGTGCTGCAAGTCTCTCTCTCTCTCTCTTATCCAACCTCTCTTCATCTCCTTTCCCTCTCAATTTCTCTGTCTCTATCCTAAATTAATTAATTAAATATTTTAAATAATAATAAGTGTACTAACAATCCCTAAAGAAGGGAAGAACTACTAATAAATAGACTGACTGATTAAGCTGAGAATTTAAGCCTCATAGTACTTAAAGATCAGTTATGACTTTCTGATCTTTCAAGTTCAAAAACTGAAGCAACTGAAATTTTGAATATTTGTAAACATTCATCTTTGAAAAATCAGGGCTCTTTTTGAAGGCAGAATGTGCTGCAAGCAAACTAAACAACTTCCACTTAACTTCATGATATGTCCATAACAACTCATTACCCCAATCCTTCTCTCTTCCCCTTCTCCCAATGATAAAATGCAAAAGTTCCCAATGCCTTTGCAATTGCAGCAAATATAAACAGCAATCTAAAACTACAGGACACTAATCAGAGTCCCTAACCTCTGGACTGTCTTTGAGGAGCTCAGCCATCTGAGAAGTGGAATCAAACACCAAACTCCAGGTGTTTGAGACTGTAAAGGATTTTTTCCCTCTTCTTGATCTTACATGAAAATGGCTTTCATATAAGTTGTTTTCTAACCCATATGGAAAACTTGGACATCTGTTTGAAATCACAGTGTAAATAATGAGGGAAGAACGGTTTCAACTTTAAACTAACAAATATGAGAATAAAACAGCTCTGGTATTGTAGATGGTTTCCACCTTTCTGCCACCCATTTGTACCCCCACATTTTCACAGAAAATTTAAAGCAATCCACAACTTTTATTATGTAGGACCCATGACTAAAATGATAGATGCTAAGCAATAGTCATTTTTATACAATTAGAGCCATTTGATATCTTTGGGAGCACATTAATGGTCCCTTTAAATTCCCTCTCTTATCCCATCTTTTTTTGAATATAAGAATTTTCCAAGGTGATGTAGCCATGATAGATTATGTACTCCCAAATATATGTGCTTACATATGTTTTTTTAAATATTTATTTATTCCCTTTTGTTGCCCTTGTTGTTTTATTGTTGTAGCTATTATTGATGTTGTTGTTGTTGGATAGGACAGAGAGAAATGGAGAGAGGAGGGGAAGACAGAGAGAAAGAGAGACACCTACAGACCTGCTTCACCGCTTGTGAAGCGACCCCCCTGCAGGTGGGAAGTTGGAGCTCAAACCGGGATCCTTATGCGGTCCTTGTGCTTTGTGCCACGTGTGCTTAACCCAATGCACTACCGCCTGACACCCACATATGTGTTTTTCTAACAAAGTCTAAGCTATTCAGTCTCTCTCCACTAAACAATAAAACAATGGCTTCAGAACACTTTGTCCCAAATTATACATTGTCATCTTCTTAATACCTAAGTAGTACTCCACTGAATATTTATTTCCATAACTTTGCATTTTTTTTAATAATTAAATTCTTCCTTAAATTTACCAACATGTTTTCATTTCTATACTCATTGTTAACACATGCCTCATGTCTCTGACTAGTTTAGTCTTTCTTTTTACTAAATATTTTTATTTATTTATTACTGGGTAAAGACAGAAATTGAAAGTGGAGAGGAGATAGAGAGGAAAAGAGACAGTGAGACACCTGCAATCCTGCTTCTCCACTCGTGAAGCTTTCCCCCTGCAGGTGGGGACCAGGGGCTTAAACCTGGGTCCTTGTACATTGTAACATGTGTGCTTTTTGATGTGCCACCACCTGTCATGATGTGCCACCACCTGTCCCTAGACTATTTTAGTCTTTATTGTATAGTTGCTATTTTAGAATAATATGTCCCTGAGAAATGGCATTAGTTCACTTAAATTCTTGAATAACCATTTATCTGAAATAGCACAGTAGATTGTCAGTCATTTTCCCTCAAGACCTTGAAGATGATTGCCTCAATGTTATCTAGAATCTATGATTGCAGATAAGAAATGTATTGGCAATCTAATTTTTTTGAATTTTTTTCTTCAGATCCTTGATATTCTGTAGTTTCATTCTGAGTTGGATTTCCCCCCCCCCCCCATGGTTAACACTGGGGCTTGGTACCTGCACTACAAATCCACTGCTCCTGGAGGCCATTTTCCCCATTTTATTAGATAAGGCAGAGGGAAATTGAGAGGGGTGAGGGAGATAGAGGAGAGAAAGACACCTGAAGACCTGCTTCCCCCTATAGGTGGGGAGCAGGGATTCCAACCATATCATTGGGCAGCTCCTTGTACTTCTTGCTATGTGAGCTTAATCGGTAAGCCACCGCTTGGCCCCAGCTGGCTTTTTTTTTAAGTCACGTGAAACTGAAAACACACTTTTCATCTCACTCATATCGCTTACATATCTCTTACTGAGATAATTCTCAACCAAATTTCTTTCAAAAAGTGCTTAAGACTTCCTTTTATCTCATTTCCATACATACTACATTCTCTAAGTCTAGCCTTCACATATTCTTAGGGTATATGACCTTTAGGAAATCTCTTTTAAAATTCTAAAGCTTAGATAAGGTGAGGAGATTCTTAAAATACTTGTCTCCAGATTTGTAGGGCCTGCACAGTGCCTTAAAAAATGTTTACAAGGATTCATAGCAAGGTCCTTCGTGGTGAAGTTATGGAGGTATAGGAACAAAGAACAATCCCTAAGAAATTTCCTACCTAGTAATACTGGAAACTAAGAGTCACAAAATGTTTAACCTGAAGAAATTTTCATTTTTCAGAACATAAACTTGACACCCAGAGAGATTAAGGATGATTTCATTCAGGTTCAGAACTAATCTAAAAGGTCCAAAATTGTATATTACAGTATTCCTAAAGCCATTCTACATTGCCTTCCCCATATAAGAGAAATATCACACTAAAAATTCATTCTCAAACCATATCTAATCCAACAGTAGAGGATCTTGGGTATCAGAAGGTGTTAGGGACTGTGGAACACAATTGATTCGCCCAAAAAAATGTATAAATTAGTACTTCTTTTTATAAATAAATTTAAAAATAAAACAAATAAATTAGTACTCCAGCCCTGAGTCTGTCTGAGCTGCCAAACAAGAGTTTTTTGTTATTTATTTTATTTATTTTTAATGCCACCAGACCTATCAATAGGGCTCAGTATCTGTGTGACTCCTCCACTCCTGGTGGTTATTTTTTAAAATAGAGTTTAAGAGTTAGAGGGTGGGAGAGAGAGAGAGAGAGAGCTCCAGAACTGCCCCACCACTTGTGAAGCTTCCCCCTACAGGTGGGGAATGGAGGACTTGAACCTGAGCCCTTAAATATGGTAGCATATATACTCTACCAAATTAGCCACCACCCTACAGATTTTTTTCTTTTTAGTTTTGAAGTCATTTGCAATTTAAGACACACTTTTTGTGTCAAGATTAATGTCTCTCTTCAAGATGATTTTTAAAAAATATTTATTCCTTTTTGTTACCCATGTTGTTTTTATTGTTGTTGTAGTTATTATTGTTATTGATGTCATCATTGTTGGATAGGACAGAGAGAAATTGAGAGAGGAGGGAAGACAGAGAGGAGAGAAAGATAGACACCTGCAGACCTGCTTTACCACCTGTGAAGCGACTCCCTGCAGGTAGGGAGCCGGGGGCTCAAACCAGGATCCTTAGCTGGTCCTTGCGCTTTGCTCCATGTGCACTTAACCCACTGCGCTCCTGCCCTTCTCCCTCAAGATGATTTTTATTTTCTCTTAAGAAAAACAAGTCTAAGACTGCCTTTTATTTCTCTCATCTTTTATACAAATATGTTCTCTAAATCTAGTCTCAGGTTATTTTGACTTACGGGTAACTTCCTCAAGTAAAATAAAATAAAAATTGTTGGATATATTGTGAATGAAAAGGACTATTCAATTGAGAAGCTGCATATATTCTCACTAACAATTCCACAATGATTTTCTATTAGTGATGACAAAAATAAAATTTCTACTAGTTTCTTAAGAACTGTACTGTTAAGAGTCACTTGGTGAAAGCCATTTAACTAAATAAACTGTTTTAAGAACTAAAGAGTTTCTAGTCACAAGTACCAGAGAAAGTGAGGTTAGATGGGGGTCTGGTGAAAAGGTGAATCTGGCATTGAAGTAATTTTCAAACAAGATGAACTATGCTGAGGACATGGTGTTTCTCAAAGAAAGAGATAGGGGGATTGAAAAAAGTTACATGCTACTTGAATGCATCAACTGATGAGTAAGTTCATTCTTCTTAGTGATGTCCAGCACTAGAGGTGTCATGAGGAAGAGGTCATAAAACTAAGGCAGCTGAGTTAATAAATGCAATGTGTTGTGCTTTCTTTCCCCTTCCACAGTGCTGACATCACATGAAAGCAATCAGTTATTTCAATAGCAAAATGGGTTAAGTAAAAAGGAACAGAGAAGAGATCAGATTAGAGAGGGCATTTACAGCAAAAACCCAAGTGCCCCTCTGGGAATTATGGGCTTACAACCCCCTGTGTGACTTTGACCTCAGATGGAGCTCCCTGTTGTTCTGATGAAGAGGGAGTCACCATCATTTCCTTTGTTGGGTACAAGGCATGCAGGATCCTATAGTTTGTTGATCCAAGCATGTGTGGGCCTCCCAACCTCATTTCATTAGAGTTGTTGTATATTAATACTCACAACAAGGAAACAAAAAGGCACACATGTAGAAGGGAAAAGATCTCATTTTGTCAACATTGGGTGAGGTCCCACAGGATGAAATTGAACTTTGTACACAAATATATAAGGAAGGAATATTAAGTCAGACAAAAGAATCCTGAGCCTGTGTTAAGGAATAATAAAAAAAAAAGCACTAAGTAAATAAATAAATATTTTAAAAAGAAGCAAAAATTCACTTAGTTAACTGATCTGGAAGAAGGAATCGAGGATAGAGAAACATGGATCTGTCACAGTGACATGGAAAAATCACTTGCAAATTGTTGAAGAAAAATAAATCAATAAATAGCTTAGGTAGAAATGTAGATATATTGTATAGGGTTGCATTGGAGGAGAAATTGGAAAGAAACTGGTTTCTCTGCCAAGAAATTAGGAATGGGGACTGTGCTGAACCTCAACATAGACTTAATTTCAGGTCAGAAGCCTAGGCAGAAGACAGCTACAAAAACTGGGTCCGTGTAATGGACTCTGAGAAGAACTTAAGAATACATTGACTAGGAAGTCATCAAAGGAATTTTAAATCTAAAGGCCACAGACTATCTCAAAGCTTAGAATTAAGAAATACAATTTTTTTTTCTGACTCAGTATATGTATTTGGACTTGGTTCTTATCAGCTCAGAAGTTAGACAGAGCTGGGAACTCTACCCACTTGGGTTGGGGAGTTTCCATTCCTATAGTGCAGTAGCTATAGACAAAAGTTTGTCTTCCAAGTGACACTTGGCAATGCTGGAGGCTTTCTGATTGTTAGAACTGGGAAAATTGTTTCTGGCATCTAGATTTAAAAAAAAAAAAAAAGGCCTCTCTCTTTCCCTAGTGGGGCGGGGCTCAGGGGAAGTGGGGCTCCAGGACACATTGGTGGTGTTGTCTGCCCAGGGAAGTCCGGTTGGCATCATGTTAGCATCTGGAACAGTGTATGGATCGACTGGCAACACCCATGTTCAGCGGGGTAGCAATTACATAAGCCAGACCTCCCACCTTCTGCATCCTATAATGACCCTGGGTCCATACTCCCAGCGGGATAAAGAATAGGAAAGCTATCAGGGGAGGGGATGGGATACGAAATTCTGGTGGTGGGAATTGTATGGAGTTGTAGCCCTCTTATCCTGTGGTTTTTGTCAGTGTTTCCTTTTAATAATTAAAAAAAGAAGAAGGAAAGAAAGGCCTGAGATGCCACTAACATACCTGCAGTACACAGACAAGCCCCCATAGCAAAAAAATGATCTGGCCCACAATGGTGGTAGCAAAGAGGGTGGGATAGCTGATGTAGACAGAAATCAATTCTGTGTGGGATGGCATCAATCACGATCAATGGGAAAACTCATATTATTTACTGGATGTTATTCACTCACTCCCTCATTCTTTCAGCAAACACTGCACCATTTTTCCGTGGCAGAAACTCATCTGGCACTTCTGTGTTGATGCTTAAGAAATGTCACCTGCCCTGAAGAAGCTACCAGTCTAGAAGGGAAATTTCAACTTCACAGTCATTATCCAGTTTTATTAGAAGTACCATATGCCCAGAAGCCTGAAAGGTAGCACAGTGAATAAGGCACTGGACTCAGAAGCATGAAGTCCTGAATTCTATCTCTAGTACCAAATGTGCCAGAATGATGCTCTCGTTCTTGTTCTCTCTCTCTCTCTCTCTCTCTCTCTCTCCCTCTCCCTCTCCCTCTCCCTCTCTCTCTCATAAACATATAAATCTTTATTTTAAAAACCCAGGGGCCTAAAATAAATCATTGTTTTTCTTCTGTTCTATTTTTTGCAGGGTAATTTAATAATAAAAGTATCCCCATAAACAAACTTGGCTTGGGCTAAAGATATTAGTGGGAGGCCTTCCAAAGATATGGCACATAACTAACATTTCTAAGAGCTATGACTTTATTATCCTTGTAAGGAAAATGCCAGGTGCAAGACTCTGGGTAGGAGCAGTGACAGATGAAGTCAGCTTCATAAATAAGCCTCTCAAATAACCTCCACAATTTGGTTTCCAGCCAGTAAGAAGGTCAGTTTTTTTTAATGAAGATTAGAATTATTCACAATAGCCAAGATATGGGTTATGAAAATGCCCACTGACACATGACTGGATAAAAAAGTTATGGTGGGGGCCTGGCAGTGGTGCACCCAGTTAAGCTCACATAATGCAACGTACAAGGACTCATGCAAGGACCTGGGTTCAAGCCCCTGCTCCCCACCTGCGGGGGGGGGGGGGGGATGCTTCACAAGCAGGTTTGCAGGTGTCTATCTTTTTCTCCCTCTCTATCCCCCCTCCTCCTTTCAATTTCTTTCTGTCTGTCAAATAAAATGAAAAATAAATTGCCACCACCAGGAGCAGTGGCTTCATAGTGCAAGCACTGAGCTTCAGTGATAAAACTGGAGATAAAAATAAGAGGTGGAGGAGGAGAAAGAAAAGGAGGAGGAGGAGGAGAAGACATATGGATGTATATTCAATGGACTACTACTTGGCAATTAAAAAAAGATGCTACTGTTTCCTTTAGGACAAAATGGATATGGACAAAGAGGTACAGAGAGAGAGTCAAAAAGACCCACAGCACTGAAGCTTCCTTCAGTGTATTGGGGGCCATGCTCAAGCCTAGGTCATACACATGACAAAGCTACACACTATCCAAATAAACTATTTTGCTGACCCACAACTCACACTGAATGCATCAAAAATACAATGTAGACTGAGGTTCTATAGACAAATGGTGGTTGGAATGAAATATAAAAAGCAGGACTACTACAGTTTTTGGTGGAGTTTAGATAGTGGATTTACTCTAAGTTCTTTTAACTTCTCTTTATTTAAAAACTCTTACAATAAAATGTTAACAACATGCTTCTTAACCCCTATTATTTGTTTAGAGAATGAAATTCAAATACAGGCTATATGTGTTTGAATAAACTATAAAAATATCTTTAGCAAACATGAAATTTTGCTTCATACAACTATAGTATGTGGTCCACGGATTTGGATCTATTACCTGAAGTCTCAGAAATTCAGAATCTCAGAATTCAAGGTTTTCTCTATCACAGTCTGAATTTTAAAAAGAATGTGATCAGAAACTGGTGAAAAACTTACTTGGAGGGAGTCAGGCACAGCAGGTTAAGCACAGGTGACGCAAAGCACAAGGACTGGTGTAAGGATCCCGGTTCGAGCCCCGGGCTCTCCACCTGCAAGGGAGTTGCTTCACAAGCAGTGTGAAGTGACAATTTTTCTCTCTCTCTCTCTGTCTTTCCCTCCTCTCTCCATTTCTCTCTGTCCTATCCAATTACAATGACATGAACAACAACAACAACAATAACTACAACAATAAAAAAAAGAAATAAAAAAAACTTTCTTGGATAGTGCATTGCTTTGCCATGCATATGACCCAGGTTCAAGCACAGCCCGCACCACACTGAAAAAAGTTTTGGTACTGTGGTCTTTTTAACTTCCTCTATGAACTTTCCACCTTTCTATCTCTATAC